>NW_022321591.1:0-5206 GCF_002776525.5 Piliocolobus tephrosceles | reverse complement strand
TGGCCAGGCTGGTCTCGAACTCCTGACCTCATGATCTGCCTGCCTCAGCCTCCCAAAGTTCTGAGATTACAGGTGTGAGCCACTGTGCCCAGCCCCTTTAAAGCCCCTTTAAAGCTGTAAAAGATCCATGGATTCATCTGTGGTGAAACTCCATGAAATTATTTAGATTTTCTCCAAAGAGAAAGAGAATCTTATCTCATGTGGTCAAACTTGTCAAGATGAAATGGATTTACTTATAAGATGTTATAATGAGCCTTAATGTCAACATTGCACTGATGCAAAATTAGAGTTTGGTTTTCTCTCTCTTAAAAATGACAACATGGGCTGGGCGCAGTGGCTCATGCCTGTAATCCCAGCACTTTGGGAGGCTGAGGCGGGCGGATCATGATGTCAGGAGATCGAGACACCATCCTGGCGAACACGGTGAAGCACCGTCTCTACTAAATATACAAAAAATTAGCCGGGCATGGTGGCGGACTCCTATAGTCCCAGCTACTTGAAAGGCTGAGGCAGGAGAATGGGGTGAACCCAGGGGGCGGAGCTTGCAGAGAGCCGAGAGTGCGCCACTGCACTCCAGCATGGGCGACAGAGCAAGACTCCGTCTGGAAGAAAAAAAAAAAATGACAACATGGGCCATGCATGGTGGCTCATTCTGTAATCCCAGCATTTTAGGAGGCCGAGGCAGGTGGATCACCTGAGGTCAGGAGTTTGAGACCAGCCTGGCCAACAGGATGAAACCCGGTCTCTATTAAAAATACAAAAAATTAGCCAGGCATGGTGGTGGGCGCCTGTAATCCCAGCTACTCAGGAGGTTCAGGGAGGAGAATCACTTGAAACTGGGAGACGGAGGTTGCAGTGAGCCAAGATCGTGCCACTGCACTCCAGCCTGGGCAACAACAGTGAAACTATGTCTCTAAAAAAAAAAGAGAGAGAGAGGAGAGAGAGAGAGAACATATTTTTGAATTATTGGCCTGCTTCTAATAAAAGGTCATAGTAGGTTTTTCTTTACTTTTTCAATAATCCATCTAGGAAACAGATTCTGTGTTTTATCAGAATAATTTGTTGTGTTATCTTTATCATCTCCTCAATTATTTAAGAGAAGTGAGTTTTCTCCCTTTTCCAAGCTAGGCTTTGGAGCTGGGTACAGTAGCTCACAACTGTAATCCCAGCATTTTGGGAGGATAAGGTGGGAGGATTGCTTGAGGCCAGGAGTTTGAGGTTACAGTGAGTCATAATCACACTACTTCACTCCAGCCCGGGCAACAGAGATTCTGTGTCAAAAAGATAAAAAATAAAAATAAAAATCTAAGCTTTTTTGTTTGTTTGTTTTTAAATCATATTACCTTCTATAGTTACCTTTAAAATATTTTGTTGTCACTTTGGTTAGATATTATTTCATGGTGACCTATGATCCTATGTAAATAAGTGTTTAAACCTTTTGGCATTTTGACAACTTGTGATATATTGCCTTCCCGAAACCAAATCCTAAATGAAATCTGTTAATTCAAACTGACTTAGACTTCTCAGAGGGCTCCTGGAAAATCTCAAAGGATTTGTTCTTTTACCTTCTAAAAAGAGGAATGTTCGAAAATCATTAGTTTTTTTGATATGTCAAGTTACATGAAAATCTTTGTTAAACAGAAGTGATACTTAATCTTCCTTGTGTTATATTTGCGTGAGAAAACATTATTAATATAAATACTTCAGAAATGTTATAAAACACCTAGAAATGTATTAAATTTTTTGCCACCCATGATGATTCTTAATGCTGCTTTGGCTGAGAATAGAAAATAATGATGTAATTGTCGACAAAAAGAGTAAAACTCTTTAAAATATTTGAAGATATTTATTCTGAGCCAAATATGAGTGACCATGGCCCATGACACAGCCCTCAGGAGGTCCTGAGAACATGTGCCCGAGGTGGTTGGGGTGCAGCTTGGTTTCATACATTTTAGGGAGGCATGAGACATTAATCAAATACATTTAAGAAATACATTGGTTTGGTCCAGAAAGGAAGGACAACTCGAAGCAGAGGTTGGGGGAGGCCTCCAGGCTACAGGTAAATTTAAACATTTTCTGATTGACCATTGGTTGAATTTGTCTAAAGACCTGGGATTGACAGAAAGGAAATGTTCAGGTTAAGATAAAAGTTTGTGGAGATGAAGGTTCCTTTGAAGTCTTATAGTGGCTACCCTTAGAGGCAACAGATGACAAATGTTTCCTATTCAGATCTGAGACATTTCACAGTGTGTATAGAATCAGGTATGACCAGTTTTATAGAACTAAGGTTGACTTATGGAGCCACTATTCATGAAGTTCTCTGGCAAATATCAGCATGGTATGTGGCTCACAGCATTCCCAGCATTTCAAGTGAGTAAGGAAGGCCACTTCCTGGCAGGCCAAAAACCGCCCCATGGTTTTTGGTGTATGAAAAAATAAAAATAGGCCAGGCACAGTGGCTCACGCCTATAATCCCAGCACTCTGGGAGGCAGAGGCGGGTGGATCACCTGGGGTCAGGAGTTCAAGACCAGCCTGGCCAACGTGGTGAAACTCCGTCTCTACTAAAAAATACAAAAATTAGCTGGGCATGGTGGTGGGGACCTGTAATCCCAGCTACTCAGGAAGCTGAGGCAGGAGAATCACTTGAACCAGGGAGGCAGAGGTTGCAGTGAGCCGAAATCACGCCATTGCACTCCAGTCTGGGTGAAAAAAGTGAAACTCCGTCTCACAAAAAAAGAAAAAGGATAAATAAAAATAAAGAACTTAAGATATTTTGTGCATCTTGAAAATGGAGGGGCTGGGCACGGTGGCTCATGCCTGTTATCCCAGCACTTTGGGAAGCCAAGGTGATTGGATCACCTGAGGTCAGGAGTTTGAAACCAGCCCGGCCAACATGGTGAAACCCCGTCTCTACTAAAAATACAAAAATTAGCTGGTGTGGTGGCATGCACCTGTAGTCCCAGCTACTTGGGAGGCCAAGGCAGGAGAATTGCTTGAACCTGGGAGGCAGATGTTGTAGTGAGCAGAGACTGAGCCATCACACTCCCGCCTAGGTGACAGAGCAAGACTCCATCTCAAAAAATTCAAACAACAACAACAAAAAGAGAAACGAGGAATTCACCCAAATCTATAGGTACAGCAGTTGAAGTCTGATGTTGAGTTCTTGGTTTGGCTTCATGGCCTCAAGAGGCTTTTAAAATCTAATGGGAGATTCCTTATAACAGTTGCTACAAAACAAACTTTAATAGACCTATGTAGTCAATTACTATCCTTGCTGCACTTACGTAAATAATCAGGCCACAATGACATAAGACTTATTTTGCAAACAAGAATAATACTACTTTAATGATCTGATCAGAGAAGGAGGTGACTATGTAGAGATTTTATGCTGCCATAGAAAACTGTAACACATTCTTATGGGTTATCAGATTCTAGTCCTGTTCGTTATTTTTAAGGTGTTATCATCTAACTCTGTATTGGAGTGCCCCATGCCCTTTGCACACTTTGTCAGACCTCACCAGTTCTCCATTCTTTTGTCTTCCTTCAATTTCTGGTCACTGCCCTCCAAATTAACATTTCGAAATATTCTCCTACTCACTTGACTTGGCATCACTAAATACTGAGATCTGACTACACAGATCTTTATTTGGGACCCTAGCTTGTCTTGTAGCTGCCTCTTTCCACAGAGGATCTATAAAAGTCCTGCAAGCTGAAGCTGGTTGGCTTGATAAAAAGTTCAAAGGACTCATCACAGTAGCTCACATATGGGATGTCATCATCAAAGACATTCAAACTACAAACTGGAAAATCCACCGGATTGCCACTACCATTCTTATTCCACTGTCTATAAATATTGTAAACCCAATGTTTAATTTCTGAACTCAGAAATGTCATCTTTTTTTCATCCATTCATCTTTTTCTTTGTTTTCTCTATGTTCTTCTTTCTCTTTGACAATTGATTGTCTCACAACTCCCAGCCCAAGCCTTCTGTCTACAGTAATCAGCCCAGCTTCTTGTTTGTGAAATTTCTTAGGAAGTTTCAAGTGTTATAAATACAGGGATTAGCAGCCTGCCAATGTGGCATAAAAATTACTATAAACTGAAAACATTTGAACAATCAGCAGCTATGGATAAAAACATTATCTAAACTTAAAGAGAGCCTCCAGAAAATACAGCTGCCATTGACCACCACCCACCCCCAAAGGAGTTTCCTGTTTGGGAGAAGATTGACCCTTTTTGGAGAAGACTGGGGGAAGTGTGAATTCAGCTGCTCATTAGCATGAAAAAGACCAATAGAACCTTTCATGCTTTGTCACTAAAGCCCTAGCCCCTTCCTTCTTTTTTGTTAAACCAATATGTAAACTTTTATCTGTGGCTCTTCAGTGAGTTACTCATTACTGAGTACTCCCACATGCATAATACATCTTCTCCTATTAATCTGTCTATTGTGAGTCCTGACCAGTCAGACCTAAGTGGGTAGAGGAAAAGCCTGTTTCCCAACATCAATAATTACTGTCTAAAAGGGACTAGTAAAGAAATAGGGAGGTATATCATAAGCATATTGTCTATAGTTATAAAGATAACCAGTAGAAGACCTCAAAAACATATTTAAGAGATTTTTTTGAGGAAATGGGAATGGGGTTTGAGAAGACAGAGGAGGGACAGTTCGCATGTTTTTCATCATAAACTCTTCCATAGTATCTGATTTCTTGATATGCACATATTACTTTGATAAAAAGAAAATGAAAGGAATGAAATGCAGAATATAAACTAAAAATAAAATTTTAAGCTCCCCAACCGACTGGATGAATCACCTCTTGGCCTAGGGGATCCCAGAGGAACCTTGAAAACTGAGTTCTCAGCCATGACAGGATGGAAGGTTGGTCAGACACAACTTGTTACACCTTCTCCCTCACTAACTTTTCTTGTCTTGTCTTTTCTTTTCTTTTCTTCTCTTCTCTTTTCTTTTTTTCCAGATGGAGTCTTGCTCTGTTGCCCAGGATGGAGTACAATAGTACAATCTCAGCTCACTGCAACCTCCACCTCCTGGATTCAAGCGATTCTCCTGCCTCAGCCTCCCAAGTAGCTGGGATTACAGGTGCACGCCACCATGCCCGGCTAATTTTTGTATTTTTACTAGAGATGGGTTTCACCATGTTGGCCAGGCTGGTCTCGAACTCCTGACCTCATGATCTGCCTGCCTCA
>NW_022321590.1:0-5206 GCF_002776525.5 Piliocolobus tephrosceles | reverse complement strand
TGAGGCAGGCAGATCATGAGGTCAGGAGTTCGAGACCAGCCTGGCCAACATGGTGAAACCCATCTCTAGTAAAAATACAAAAATTAGCCGGGCATGGTGGCGTGCACCTGTAATCCCAGCTACTTGGGAGGCTGAGGCAGGAGAATCGCTTGAATCCAGGAGGTGGAGGTTGCAGTGAGCTGAGATTGTACTATTGTACTCCATCCTGGGCAACAGAGCAAGACTCCATCTGGAAAAAAAGAAAAGAGAAGAGAAGAAAAGAAAAGAAAAGACAAGACAAGAAAAGTTAGTGAGGGAGAAGGTGTAACAAGTTGTGTCTGACCAACCTTCCATCCTGTCATGGCTGAGAACTCAGTTTTCAAGGTTCCTCTGGGATCCCCTAGGCCAAGAGGTGATTCATCCAGTCGGTTGGGGAGCTTAAAATTTTATTTTTAGTTTATATTCTGCATTTCATTCCTTTCATTTTCTTTTTATCAAAGTAATATGTGCATATCAAGAAATCAGATACTATGGAAGAGTTTATGATGAAAAACATGCGAACTGTCCCTCCTCTGTCTTCTCAAACCCCATTCCCATTTCCTCAAAAAAATCTCTTAAATATGTTTTTGAGGTCTTCTACTGGTTATCTTTATAACTATAGACAATATGCTTATGATATACCTCCCTATTTCTTTACTAGTCCCTTTTAGACAGTAATTATTGATGTTGGGAAACAGGCTTTTCCTCTACCCACTTAGGTCTGACTGGTCAGGACTCACAATAGACAGATTAATAGGAGAAGATGTATTATGCATGTGGGAGTACTCAGTAATGAGTAACTCACTGAAGAGCCACAGATAAAAGTTTACATATTGGTTTAACAAAAAAGAAGGAAGGGGCTAGGGCTTTAGTGACAAAGCATGAAAGGTTCTATTGGTCTTTTTCATGCTAATGAGCAGCTGAATTCACACTTCCCCCAGTCTTCTCCAAAAAGGGTCAATCTTCTCCCAAACAGGAAACTCCTTTGGGGGTGGGTGGTGGTCAATGGCAGCTGTATTTTCTGGAGGCTCTCTTTAAGTTTAGATAATGTTTTTATCCATAGCTGCTGATTGTTCAAATGTTTTCAGTTTATAGTAATTTTTATGCCACATTGGCAGGCTGCTAATCCCTGTATTTATAACACTTGAAACTTCCTAAGAAATTTCACAAACAAGAAGCTGGGCTGATTACTGTAGACAGAAGGCTTGGGCTGGGAGTTGTGAGACAATCAATTGTCAAAGAGAAAGAAGAACATAGAGAAAACAAAGAAAAAGATGAATGGATGAAAAAAAGATGACATTTCTGAGTTCAGAAATTAAACATTGGGTTTACAATATTTATAGACAGTGGAATAAGAATGGTAGTGGCAATCCGGTGGATTTTCCAGTTTGTAGTTTGAATGTCTTTGATGATGACATCCCATATGTGAGCTACTGTGATGAGTCCTTTGAACTTTTTATCAAGCCAACCAGCTTCAGCTTGCAGGACTTTTATAGATCCTCTGTGGAAAGAGGCAGCTACAAGACAAGCTAGGGTCCCAAATAAAGATCTGTGTAGTCAGATCTCAGTATTTAGTGATGCCAAGTCAAGTGAGTAGGAGAATATTTCGAAATGTTAATTTGGAGGGCAGTGACCAGAAATTGAAGGAAGACAAAAGAATGGAGAACTGGTGAGGTCTGACAAAGTGTGCAAAGGGCATGGGGCACTCCAATACAGAGTTAGATGATAACACCTTAAAAATAACGAACAGGACTAGAATCTGATAACCCATAAGAATGTGTTACAGTTTTCTATGGCAGCATAAAATCTCTACATAGTCACCTCCTTCTCTGATCAGATCATTAAAGTAGTATTATTCTTGTTTGCAAAATAAGTCTTATGTCATTGTGGCCTGATTATTTACGTAAGTGCAGCAAGGATAGTAATTGACTACATAGGTCTATTAAAGTTTGTTTTGTAGCAACTGTTATAAGGAATCTCCCATTAGATTTTAAAAGCCTCTTGAGGCCATGAAGCCAAACCAAGAACTCAACATCAGACTTCAACTGCTGTACCTATAGATTTGGGTGAATTCCTCGTTTCTCTTTTTGTTGTTGTTGTTTGAATTTTTTGAGATGGAGTCTTGCTCTGTCACCTAGGCGGGAGTGTGATGGCTCAGTCTCTGCTCACTACAACATCTGCCTCCCAGGTTCAAGCAATTCTCCTGCCTTGGCCTCCCAAGTAGCTGGGACTACAGGTGCATGCCACCACACCAGCTAATTTTTGTATTTTTAGTAGAGACGGGGTTTCACCATGTTGGCCGGGCTGGTTTCAAACTCCTGACCTCAGGTGATCCAATCACCTTGGCTTCCCAAAGTGCTGGGATAACAGGCATGAGCCACCGTGCCCAGCCCCTCCATTTTCAAGATGCACAAAATATCTTAAGTTCTTTATTTTTATTTATCCTTTTTCTTTTTTTGTGAGACGGAGTTTCACTTTTTTCACCCAGACTGGAGTGCAATGGCGTGATTTCGGCTCACTGCAACCTCTGCCTCCCTGGTTCAAGTGATTCTCCTGCCTCAGCTTCCTGAGTAGCTGGGATTACAGGTCCCCACCACCATGCCCAGCTAATTTTTGTATTTTTTAGTAGAGACGGAGTTTCACCACGTTGGCCAGGCTGGTCTTGAACTCCTGACCCCAGGTGATCCACCCGCCTCTGCCTCCCAGAGTGCTGGGATTATAGGCGTGAGCCACTGTGCCTGGCCTATTTTTATTTTTTCATACACCAAAAACCATGGGGCGGTTTTTGGCCTGCCAGGAAGTGGCCTTCCTTACTCACTTGAAATGCTGGGAATGCTGTGAGCCACATACCATGCTGATATTTGCCAGAGAACTTCATGAATAGTGGCTCCATAAGTCAACCTTAGTTCTATAAAACTGGTCATACCTGATTCTATACACACTGTGAAATGTCTCAGATCTGAATAGGAAACATTTGTCATCTGTTGCCTCTAAGGGTAGCCACTATAAGACTTCAAAGGAACCTTCATCTCCACAAACTTTTATCTTAACCTGAACATTTCCTTTCTGTCAATCCCAGGTCTTTAGACAAATTCAACCAATGGTCAATCAGAAAATGTTTAAATTTACCTGTAGCCTGGAGGCCTCCCCCAACCTCTGCTTCGAGTTGTCCTTCCTTTCTGGACCAAACCAATGTATTTCTTAAATGTATTTGATTAATGTCTCATGCCTCCCTAAAATGTATGAAACCAAGCTGCACCCCAACCACCTCGGGCACATGTTCTCAGGACCTCCTGAGGGCTGTGTCATGGGCCATGGTCACTCATATTTGGCTCAGAATAAATATCTTCAAATATTTTAAAGAGTTTTACTCTTTTTGTCGACAATTACATCATTATTTTCTATTCTCAGCCAAAGCAGCATTAAGAATCATCATGGGTGGCAAAAAATTTAATACATTTCTAGGTGTTTTATAACATTTCTGAAGTATTTATATTAATAATGTTTTCTCACGCAAATATAACACAAGGAAGATTAAGTATCACTTCTGTTTAACAAAGATTTTCATGTAACTTGACATATCAAAAAAACTAATGATTTTCGAACATTCCTCTTTTTAGAAGGTAAAAGAACAAATCCTTTGAGATTTTCCAGGAGCCCTCTGAGAAGTCTAAGTCAGTTTGAATTAACAGATTTCATTTAGGATTTGGTTTCGGGAAGGCAATATATCACAAGTTGTCAAAATGCCAAAAGGTTTAAACACTTATTTACATAGGATCATAGGTCACCATGAAATAATATCTAACCAAAGTGACAACAAAATATTTTAAAGGTAACTATAGAAGGTAATATGATTTAAAAACAAACAAACAAAAAAGCTTAGATTTTTATTTTTATTTTTTATCTTTTTGACACAGAATCTCTGTTGCCCGGGCTGGAGTGAAGTAGTGTGATTATGACTCACTGTAACCTCAAACTCCTGGCCTCAAGCAATCCTCCCACCTTATCCTCCCAAAATGCTGGGATTACAGTTGTGAGCTACTGTACCCAGCTCCAAAGCCTAGCTTGGAAAAGGGAGAAAACTCACTTCTCTTAAATAATTGAGGAGATGATAAAGATAACACAACAAATTATTCTGATAAAACACAGAATCTGTTTCCTAGATGGATTATTGAAAAAGTAAAGAAAAACCTACTATGACCTTTTATTAGAAGCAGGCCAATAATTCAAAAATATGTTCTCTCTCTCTCTCCTCTCTCTCTCTTTTTTTTTTAGAGACATAGTTTCACTGTTGTTGCCCAGGCTGGAGTGCAGTGGCACGATCTTGGCTCACTGCAACCTCCGTCTCCCAGTTTCAAGTGATTCTCCTCCCTGAACCTCCTGAGTAGCTGGGATTACAGGCGCCCACCACCATGCCTGGCTAATTTTTTGTATTTTTAATAGAGACCGGGTTTCATCCTGTTGGCCAGGCTGGTCTCAAACTCCTGACCTCAGGTGATCCACCTGCCTCGGCCTCCTAAAATGCTGGGATTACAGAATGAGCCACCATGCATGGCCCATGTTGTCATTTTTTTTTTTTCTTCCAGACGGAGTCTTGCTCTGTCGCCCATGCTGGAGTGCAGTGGCGCACTCTCGGCTCTCTGCAAGCTCCGCCCCCTGGGTTCACCCCATTCTCCTGCCTCAGCCTTTCAAGTAGCTGGGACTATAGGAGTCCGCCACCATGCCCGGCTAATTTTTTGTATATTTAGTAGAGACGGTGCTTCACCGTGTTCGCCAGGATGGTGTCTCGATCTCCTGACATCATGATCCGCCCGCCTCAGCCTCCCAAAGTGCTGGGATTACAGGCATGAGCCACTGCGCCCAGCCCATGTTGTCATTTTTAAGAGAGAGAAAACCAAACTCTAATTTTGCATCAGTGCAATGTTGACATTAAGGCTCATTATAACATCTTATAAGTAAATCCATTTCATCTTGACAAGTTTGACCACATGAGATAAGATTCTCTTTCTCTTTGGAGAAAATCTAAATAATTTCATGGAGTTTCACCACAGATGAATCCATGGATCTTTTACAGCTTTAAAGGGGCTTTAAAGGGGCTGGGCACAGTGGCTCACACCTGTAATCTCAGAACTTTGGGAGGCTGAGGCAGGCAGATCATGAGGTCAGGAGTTCGAGACCAGCCTGGCCA
>NW_022321589.1:0-8081 GCF_002776525.5 Piliocolobus tephrosceles | reverse complement strand
AAGAAGACCACCAGAGTCCAGAGTCAAAGCTAAGCAGCAAGGATCTTTATTATAGGTTCGGACCTGGAGCTCTCACACACTTGTGAAACGAGCCAGGCAAGAGAGCTCCCCTTCTGGGCTCTGAACAGTGTTATATAGTCTGGGGTAAACAGGCACAGAGTCATCGTACAAATTGGATGTATGGTTGGCCAATATTCGAACAAAATGATTTGGCTGATTATGATTGGTTCCCGCCATCTCTAGTATTTCCGTTAATTTTGAAACCCTGGTGACGTTTATCAGGGGCTCGAAGGACAGGGGCGGGAAAGCGGTCTCACACAAAGGCAGTTAATCATTTGTTTTTACAAACCTGAGGCGGGAAAGCGGTCTCACACAAAGGCAGTTAATCATTTGTTTTTGCAAACCTGAGGTGGGAAAGCGGTCTCACACAAAGGCGGTTAATCATTTGTTTTTGCAAACCTGAGGTGGGAAAGCGGTCTCACACAAAGGCAGTTAATCAATTTGAGGTAGGTTTCACAACAGGCCTAGGCAATACTTAAACGCATCCTGTGACCTTGCCATGCCACAGAAAAATGGGAGCTTTCAAGAAAAACAGGAACTTACAACATTTTTACCATATGTTTGTGAGAGCAGGACAAAGTTTTAGCACCAGGGTGGGGGCATCCTGTGCCCTTTCAATTTCCCCCTCTCACAAGTACCTGAGTGTCCAATCCTGGACCTTGAGTTGTCATAGAGTGATCTCCTCTTCAGGGTGAGGAAGGGGTTGGTAATGGCTGTGGAGGACCATTAATTGGATGGTATCAAATCTTTCTCTAACAAATTGTAGTATTCTATTTACTATACAGGGGCCTATGGTGAACAGGAGCAGTAAGGACATTAGAGGGCCTATAAAGGGCGCTAGAAGAGAAAACATGGAGGAGCTCCACCAATTATTAGCTGCTGTAGTAAACTGTTGTTTCTTCATTTCTAGGCTTAGTTTATGTAGACATTGGACTCTCTCTTCAACTAATCCTGACTCATTTATATAGAAATAACATTCTTCTTTGAGGAACATACAGGTACCTCCTTTCTCTGCTGTGAGTAAGTCTAAGGCCCTGCGGTTTTGGAGGGTGACTTGGGCTAGGGAGGTGAGCTGCCGCTGAAGGGAGGCTAAAGAATAGGCGGAATCTTCCATAGCAGCAGAGAACTGTTGGAATAGCTTGTTAGTTTCTGCAATGGAGTTGTATAGGGCTTTCCCTGCCAATCCGGCTGCAACTACAGAGGTGGTAAGTGAGATGCTGGCTACCAGTGGAAGGAATATGGCCCGCTTCGTTCTGGGGGATGGTCTGCTATCCTAAATATTGTCCTATCCCAGCTATTCTGCAGGGGTCCATAAAGTTAATTGGGGAACTAGTGTGACAGGTAGGCACAGGAGGGAGTTAGTGGCCTGGGTGGAAAGATTTATATGTAGAGTGCCATTGCACCAGAAGAAAGAACCAGGGGGAGCTAACAGGGTAGTTTTAGGAGGGGAAGTCGAGTTGCAGAGAGAGGTGCTGGCGTTCGAATAACAAAATGAGAATTGTGTCTGTTCGGGGTTTAAGAACAAAGGGACATCTGAGATGGGGGAAGATCCCTGTCCGGAGCTTGGTTGAGTGTTGTTAAAGGGGGCCTGGAGTGGGACAGCCGTCAGGGGTGGTCGTCCTAAGGCGGCACAGAAGAAGCATGCGGAAAGATTGCCTAAGCCCGTGGCATTCGCTAAAAGCAGACCTTCCCTCAGAAGAGACAGCCAGGAGAAGGGGCGTGAGGAAGTCAAGGCCGAGAGTTGTTTGTTTAACTCAGCTTCCTGCTTTTGGATGTTAGAATGGACAACATGACTTATCTGGACTAGTGAACGCCACAGGTATAGGCGGCTGCTAGGCCATTTTGTACTAGATGTCATATACATGGCTCCTTTCTGTTGAGAGGTCCAACGGGTGTCCTAGGGATCCTAGATAACCTATGTGTATCCTGTAGCTGTCTTAAAGAAATTATGGGAATTCCACACTTGACCTGAGAGAGTTTCCGAGGCCGTGAGAGTCTTAACAGTGTGGATTTTGCATGAGCTATAGGGGCAACCGACGCTTTTTTCAACCCATGTGTTTTTACATTTCGGGATTTGTTGGTCAAAGAGAAAGCAAATAGCCGGGGTGACCTTCCCTGGTTGTGCCTGAAAATCAGAAAAGTTAACATAGATAGGTGAGCTACAACCTTGGGGGGGGCAATCAGCTGTGGCCAGAAGATGGCTGTGTCCTTGTGTCTGAGCATAGTTGGTCTAATTTTCTGTTAGATAAAAACGCCAGGCGAACGGGGAGGAAACTCCTGAGCATAGTATGGGCAAATATATAAAGCATAGAGATACAGGTAAACTAAACATGGTTACAGGGGTTGCGGCGCAGGGTTAGCTTTAGGGGATTGTTCTTAGCTTTGTCCACAGTCCACGTGGTTGGTACTTCCGTCGCTGTGGCGACTGGCCCAAGAAGATTGGAGGTTGGGTCCACTGGTTTGACATGTGAGTAGTGGATCCACGAGGCGATGCCTTCTAGCTTGAGAGCGGTGGGAGTAGTCAGGAGTACCTGCAGTGGTCCTTTCCACCTGGGTTGGAGAGTCTCTTGCCGGTGGCGCTTGACTAGGACCCATTCTCCAGGCTGGAACGAATGGGGCGTCGGCGGAGGGCTTGCCTCGTACAGTTCCCATAGCCGGGGCCAAATTTCCTGGTGAATTTTCTGTAAGGCTTGTAGGGAGAACAAGAGTTCAGAGACGTTTTCGGTTTCAGATTGGAGCAGGTCATCTTTTAGACTGGGGACCAGGGGTGGGGGTCTGCCATACATGATTTCATATGGGGTGAGGCCTAGTCTGTAAGGGGTATTTTGGGCCCGGAACAGAGCGTAGGGGAGAAGTACTACCTAATTAGCGCCAGTCTCCATGGTCAATTTAGTTAAGGTCTCCTTTAGGGTCCGATTCATCCTTTCTACCTGTCCTGAGCTTTGGGGCCTATAAGCACAATGTAATTTCCAATTTGCCCCAAGAATGGAAGCCAAATCCTGACTTACCTTAGCAACAAAGGCTGGTCCATTGTCTGACCCTATCTGGACGGGAAAGCCATACCTGGGGAGGATTTCTTCCAAAATTTTCTTTGCTACAACCTGAGCAGTTTCTCTCTTAGTTGGGAATGCTTCTGTCTATCCTGAAAAAGTATCTACAAAGACAAGTAAGTACTGATACCCATACTTCCCAGGTTTTACCTCTGTGAAATCTATCTCCCAATAAACTCCAGGCCTAGTTCTTCTAAATCTAGTCCCTGCAGTGGCTTGGGTTCGAGGGTAAGCGTTGTTCAATTGGCAAACTTTGCAATTTGTTGAAATATTGCTAGCCAGTTCTGCTACGCGCCTGATCCGGAACTTGGCATGTCTGATCAGGTCTATCATTCGCTGGGCACCTAGGTGGGTTGTCCTGTGGATGTGTTCTAATATTTGTCGTCCTAATTTTTCTGGTAGGATGGTCTGGCCGTTTGCATCCATCCACCACCTATTCTAAACCTGTTTTATGGAAAGTGTACCCATCCATTCGTGATCTTGCTCAGTGTAGTGGGGAAAGCATGGCAGGTCCTGCGGGCCCGGATCGGGGAGCTGGAACGCGAGGAGCTGACTGGGGGCCTTTGCTATGTTCCGTGCGGTCTGGTCAGCTAAAGAGTTGCCTCGAGCTACTGGCGTAATTGGCTTCTGATGCCCAGGGCAATGTACGATAGCCAATTTCTTTGGTTTCCATAGAGCAGTTAGTAGTGCTAAGATCTCTTTTCTGTTTTTTATTTCTTTGCCTTCAGCTGTTAATAGTCCCCTCTCCCTGTAGATGGCCCCATGTATGTGTGCTGTGGCAAAGGCATAGCGGCTATCTGTGTACACTGTTAGTTTTTTCTCTGCCCCTAAAGTGAGGGCCTGGGTGAGTGCTATCAGTTCGGCTCTTTGGGCCCATGTCCCTGGGGGCAAGGGCTCCGCCCAGATTACCTCAGCCTCTGACGTTACGGCCGCTCCTGCATACCGCTGGCCTTGGTGGACGAAGCTGCTGCCATCAGTAAACCAGACGAGTTCTGCGTCTGGGAGCGGACGATCTTGTAGGTCCTCCCGCACCCCATGCACCCGAGCCAGTATCTCAGTGCACTCATGGGACGGGGCATCTAAGTCCGGATTTGGCAACAGTGAGGCGGGATTCAAGGTGGTTGGGGGCAGAAAAGTTATTCTGAGGGGGTTTAACAGCAGCCCTTGATAGTGGGTGAGCCGGGCGTTACTTATCCATCGGTCTGGTGGCTGCCGGAGAACGCCTTCAATGGCATGTGGGGTTGTAACACGCAACTCTTGCCTCATGATAAGTTTATCAGCGTCCCGAACCATTAGGGCGGTCGCCGCGATTATCCGGAGACAGGGTGGCCAGCCAGCGGCCACTGAGTCTAGTTTCTTTGACAAATAGGCGACTGGCCTCCGCCAGGGGCCTAAGTACTGTGTTAACACGGCTTTTGCAACGCCCTTGCTTTCATCCACGTACAGGTGGAAGGGCTTGGAGACGTCAGGTAGCCCTAACGCGGGGGCTGATAACAAGGCAGTTTTGATTTGTTGGAAGGCCTGCTCAGCCTCTTCCATCCAATTAAAAGACTGCCGTTCCTTTGTTGCTTGGTATAGGGGCTTGGCTAACTCAGCGAATCCGGGTATCCATAATCTACAGAACCCTGCCGACCCCAGGAATTCTCTTACTTGCCGTGTCATCTGGGGTCTAGGGATGCGTAGGACTGTTTCTTTTCGGGCCTTGGTTAGCCAGCGTTGCCCCCCTTTTAATAGGTACCCCAGATAAGTTACCTCTGGTTTGCAGATATGAGCTTTTGTTGCTGAGGCTCAGTAGCCTAGTTCCCCCAGAGTCTTTAAGAGGTCTTCAGTCCCTTGAACACAAGTTTCTGGAGATCTTGCCGCTATTAAGAGATCATCAACATACTGCAAAAGGGTTATTTCAGGGTGTTGTCGTCGGTACTCACCCAGGTCTTCATGAAGGGCTTCATCAAACAGGGTCGGTGAGTTCTTGAACCCTTGTGGCAGCCTAGTCCAGGTTAGCTGACCGTTGATACTTCTTTCAGGATCAGTCCATTCAAATGCAAAGAGTTCTTGACTTTTGGGAGCCAGAGGGAGACTGAAGAAGGCATCTTTTAAATCAAGGACGGTATACCACTGTTTTTCAGGGTGTAGGGTGCTTAAGAGGGTGTACGGATTGGGCACAGTGGGGTGTATGTCCATGACCCTTTTGTTAACTTCTCTTAAGTCCTGCACTGGCCTGTAATCTATACCGTTAGGCTTGCGAATGGGCAACAACGGAGTGTTCCACGGTGAGTGACAGGCTCGCAGAACTCCTTGGTCTAAGAGTCGGCGGATGTGAGGCGTGATCCCTTTCTTTGCCTCCAGGGGCATAGGATACTGTCGAACCCGAACAGGGTCCGTCCCTGGCTTAACCTCAACAAATATGGCAGGTCGATTCTTAGCTAGCCTTAAGCCCCGTTTCTGCCTATGCTTCAGGGAAACGCCGGAGCCAAGAATCAATTTTCTGATCAGGGGACTCTTGCCCTTGATGGAGTCTATACTCATCTTCTAAGGTGACGGTCAGGATAGATATTGGCCTGTTTTGGGAGTCAGTTACTTTGGGCCCTTCTGGCTCAAAGTGAATTTGGGCCCCTATTTTTGTTAATAAGTCCCTCCCTAATAGGGGGCAAGGGCTTTCTGGGATGACTAGGAAGGAATGGGATACTTTTCCTTTTCCTAAGTCCACAGTCCTTTGAGTCATCCAGGGGTATTTTTTTATGCCTGTGGCCCCGTGCACCCAAGATGAGTCCTTGGACATTTTTCCAAGTGGTTTTGTTAGGACCGAACGTTCCGCCCCGGTGTCGACCAAAAAGTGGACCAGGGACGCCTCCACTTGCAAAGTTACCCTGGGTTCGGGGAGGGGCTCCGAACCCCATCCCCCCTAGAGGGTGTCTTGAGTAACGAGGATGGAGGCCTGATCCGCTTGATTGACTGGTTTCTTTTTCTTTGGCCAGTCTCTAATCCAGTGGCCACGTTCTTTGCAATAGGCACACTGATCTTTTTCTAATCTCTGCCTGGTGCTTTGTGCTATCTGTTTCCTGTTTTGGGCATTTCCCGCCTTGGGGAAGGCTGCTACCAAGACTTTGGTCATCTCTTTTGTTGCTCTAAACTGCTTTTCTTCTGGGGTATCTCTATTGTTGTAAATTCGCTGAGCTGTCTGAAGGAGATCCTGAATCTGCTTTCCCTCTAAACCTTCTAATTTCTGGAGCTTCCTTTTAATATCTGGTGCTGCTTGGTTCACAAAGGACATTACTACAGCTGCCTAATTTTCTGGTGCCTCTGGGTCCATGGGGGTGAACTGCCTGACGGCTTCCATTAGTCATTCTAGATAAGCGGCCGGACTCTCCGTCTTACCCTGCAATACTGTGTATACTTTAGCTAAATTAGTGGGCTTGCGAGCTGCAGCCCGGAGACCTGCCATTAGAGTCTGGCGATAAATGAGCAGTCGTCCCCTACCTTCTGCCGTCTTGTAGTCCTATCCGGGTCGGGTTAAAGGAAAAGCCGCATTGATGAGGTCTAGATTTGCAGTTGGCTGGCCGTCATCTCCTGGGACCCACTTTCTAGCCTTGACCTGGATTCTCTCTCGCTCCTCCATTGTGAACAGTATTCGGAGGAGCTGTTGGCAATCATCCCAAGTCGGCTGGTGAGTAAACATGACACTGTCTAACAACGAGGTTAGATCTTTGGGATTATCTGAGAACCGGGCATTTTGGGACTTCCAATTGTACAAATCACTAGTGGAAAACGGCCAATACATGAGACGGGGGAGCCCGGTATCATCGGGCGATCCTATCTCTCTGAGGGGCAGGGCCACAGTCGAGTCGGGGAGCCGGGAAGCCTGGTCACGCTGCACTCAGCCTCGTGTTCGGCCGGCCGGCCCCCCTGGATTGCTTTCACTCTCAGTGGAGTCTGCTTCTCGGTCCTTGTGCTCCCCCGTAGAGACATCCTGGGGGACAGGGGCCTGAGGGGCGGGATGCGGATAAGGAGGGGGAAGTGTAGGCTCTAACAATAGGGGGTCCTGGCTATCCGGCAGCACGGGGGCCGGGGGAGCAGAGGGAGCCCTTTGTCTCGTAGGTCGTGTGACTAGGACCTTGCAGGGTTCAGGGATGAACGGAGTCATCCAGGGTGGCGGGTTCTCCACGAGATCTTGCCACACTAGAATGTAAGGGATTTGGTTAGGATGTCCTGACCCCCCTGGTAGGAAGACCTTATCTTTTACCTTAGCGATAATGGAGAGACAGAAAGTCCCTTCGGAGGGCCACCCTACACCAAAGGGGGGCCACTCCGAACGGCAGAGAGTGATTAGCTTCCTCTTTTTTAGTTCTACACCTAAATCATGCCCACGGGCCTGTACATCTTTGAAATTATTAACAAGGAGGGAGAGTGGCGTGCTCTGGGCGCTGCCCATCTTTGGACGGCTCCTACAACAAGAAGAGATGGAAGGAGAAAAAAAAAAATGTGTTAAGCAGAGGGGAGCAGAGAGATACCGGGTAGATCTGACCCTGGAAGAGAAGGAGACAGTTAACTCAACACTTAACAACAACAGACTTAGACAGAGACAGACGAAGATTAATGATGAACATTCGCCAGCGCGTGTCGGACCCGATGTCCAACCTGAACTAGTCGGGGCAACCAAATGCGGGGGCCCCCAGATGGGTACCGGGGGACGTCTCCCACCAGTCCCAAGTGGCTGTGTTTTAGCGCGTCCGCCAAGACTGTGCCACCTACAGTTCAGACCAGTACAGACCACAGATTTCGCGAAATTTCCGAGAGACAGATAAATACAGAGACAAGGACAAAGCCGGCTTACTTACAGAGCAAGATCCGTTGACTTGGGGGTCTGGTGGGCTTGGGGGATTCCCGGCCAATGCACCAGATGTTATACCCAGACCGTTTATTCCCCGAAGAAGACCACCAGAGTCCAGAGTCAAAGCTAAGCAGCAAGGATCT
>NW_022321588.1:0-8081 GCF_002776525.5 Piliocolobus tephrosceles | reverse complement strand
AGATCCTTGCTGCTTAGCTTTGACTCTGGACTCTGGTGGTCTTCTTCGGGGAATAAACGGTCTGGGTATAACATCTGGTGCATTGGCCGGGAATCCCCCAAGCCCACCAGACCCCCAAGTCAACGGATCTTGCTCTGTAAGTAAGCCGGCTTTGTCCTTGTCTCTGTATTTATCTGTCTCTCGGAAATTTCGCGAAATCTGTGGTCTGTACTGGTCTGAACTGTAGGTGGCACAGTCTTGGCGGACGCGCTAAAACACAGCCACTTGGGACTGGTGGGAGACGTCCCCCGGTACCCATCTGGGGGCCCCCGCATTTGGTTGCCCCGACTAGTTCAGGTTGGACATCGGGTCCGACACGCGCTGGCGAATGTTCATCATTAATCTTCGTCTGTCTCTGTCTAAGTCTGTTGTTGTTAAGTGTTGAGTTAACTGTCTCCTTCTCTTCCAGGGTCAGATCTACCCGGTATCTCTCTGCTCCCCTCTGCTTAACACATTTTTTTTTTTCTCCTTCCATCTCTTCTTGTTGTAGGAGCCGTCCAAAGATGGGCAGCGCCCAGAGCACGCCACTCTCCCTCCTTGTTAATAATTTCAAAGATGTACAGGCCCGTGGGCATGATTTAGGTGTAGAACTAAAAAAGAGGAAGCTAATCACTCTCTGCCGTTCGGAGTGGCCCCCCTTTGGTGTAGGGTGGCCCTCCGAAGGGACTTTCTGTCTCTCCATTATCGCTAAGGTAAAAGATAAGGTCTTCCTACCAGGGGGGTCAGGACATCCTAACCAAATCCCTTACATTCTAGTGTGGCAAGATCTCGTGGAGAACCCGCCACCCTGGATGACTCCGTTCATCCCTGAACCCTGCAAGGTCCTAGTCACACGACCTACGAGACAAAGGGCTCCCTCTGCTCCCCCGGCCCCCGTGCTGCCGGATAGCCAGGACCCCCTATTGTTAGAGCCTACACTTCCCCCTCCTTATCCGCATCCCGCCCCTCAGGCCCCTGTCCCCCAGGATGTCTCTACGGGGGAGCACAAGGACCGAGAAGCAGACTCCACTGAGAGTGAAAGCAATCCAGGGGGGCCGGCCGGCCGAACACGAGGCTGAGTGCAGCGTGACCAGGCTTCCCGGCTCCCCGACTCGACTGTGGCCCTGCCCCTCAGAGAGATAGGATCGCCCGATGATACCGGGCTCCCCCGTCTCATGTATTGGCCGTTTTCCACTAGTGATTTGTACAATTGGAAGTCCCAAAATGCCCGGTTCTCAGATAATCCCAAAGATCTAACCTCGTTGTTAGACAGTGTCATGTTTACTCACCAGCCGACTTGGGATGATTGCCAACAGCTCCTCCGAATACTGTTCACAATGGAGGAGCGAGAGAGAATCCAGGTCAAGGCTAGAAAGTGGGTCCCAGGAGATGACGGCCAGCCAACTGCAAATCTAGACCTCATCAATGCGGCTTTTCCTTTAACCCGACCCGGATAGGACTACAAGACGGCAGAAGGTAGGGGACGACTGCTCATTTATCGCCAGACTCTAATGGCAGGTCTCCGGGCTGCAGCTCGCAAGCCCACTAATTTAGCTAAAGTATACACAGTATTGCAGGGTAAGACGGAGAGTCCGGCCGCTTATCTAGAATGACTAATGGAAGCCGTCAGGCAGTTCACCCCCATGGACCCAGAGGCACCAGAAAATTAGGCAGCTGTAGTAATGTCCTTTGTGAACCAAGCAGCACCAGATATTAAAAGGAAGCTCCAGAAATTAGAAGGTTTAGAGGGAAAGCAGATTCAGGATCTCCTTCAGACAGCTCAGCGAATTTACAACAATAGAGATACCCCAGAAGAAAAGCAGTTTAGAGCAACAAAAGAGATGACCAAAGTCTTGGTAGCAGCCTTCCCCAAGGCGGGAAATGCCCAAAACAGGAAACAGATAGCACAAAGCACCAGGCAGAGATTAGAAAAAGATCAGTGTGCCTATTGCAAAGAACGTGGCCACTGGATTAGAGACTGGCCAAAGAAAAAGAAACCAGTCAATCAAGCGGATCAGGCCTCCATCCTCGTTACTCAAGACACCCTCTAGGGGGGATGGGGTTCGGAGCCCCTCCCCGAACCCAGGGTAACTTTGCAAGTGGAGGCGTCCCTGGTCCACTTTTTGGTCGACACCGGGGCGGAACGTTCGGTCCTAACAAAACCACTTGGAAAAATGTCCAAGGACTCATCTTGGGTGCACGGGGCCACAGGCATAAAAAAATACCCCTGGATGACTCAAAGGACTGTGGACTTAGGAAAAGGAAAAGTATCCCATTCCTTCCTAGTCATCCCAGAAAGCCCTTGCCCCCTATTAGGGAGGGACTTATTAACAAAAATAGGGGCCCAAATTCACTTTGAGCCAGAAGGGCCCAAAGTAACTGACTCCCAAAACAGGCCAATATCTATCCTGACCGTCACCTTAGAAGATGAGTATAGACTCCATCAAGGGCAAGAGTCCCCTGATCAGAAAATTGATTCTTGGCTCCGGCGTTTCCCTGAAGCATAGGCAGAAACGGGGCTTAAGGCTAGCTAAGAATCGACCTGCCATATTTGTTGAGGTTAAGCCAGGGACGGACCCTGTTCGGGTTCGACAGTATCCTATGCCCCTGGAGGCAAAGAAAGGGATCACGCCTCACATCCGCCGACTCTTAGACCAAGGAGTTCTGCGAGCCTGTCACTCACCGTGGAACACTCCGTTGTTGCCCATTCGCAAGCCTAACGGTATAGATTACAGGCCAGTGCAGGACTTAAGAGAAGTTAACAAAAGGGTCATGGACATACACCCCACTGTGCCCAATCCGTACACCCTCTTAAGCACCCTACACCCTGAAAAACAGTGGTATACCGTCCTTGATTTAAAAGATGCCTTCTTCAGTCTCCCTCTGGCTCCCAAAAGTCAAGAACTCTTTGCATTTGAATGGACTGATCCTGAAAGAAGTATCAACGGTCAGCTAACCTGGACTAGGCTGCCACAAGGGTTCAAGAACTCACCGACCCTGTTTGATGAAGCCCTTCATGAAGACCTGGGTGAGTACCGACGACAACACCCTGAAATAACCCTTTTGCAGTATGTTGATGATCTCTTAATAGCGGCAAGATCTCCAGAAACTTGTGTTCAAGGGACTGAAGACCTCTTAAAGACTCTGGGGGAACTAGGCTACTGAGCCTCAGCAACAAAAGCTCATATCTGCAAACCAGAGGTAACTTATCTGGGGTACCTATTAAAAGGGGGGCAACGCTGGCTAACCAAGGCCCGAAAAGAAACAGTCCTACGCATCCCTAGACCCCAGATGACACGGCAAGTAAGAGAATTCCTGGGGTCGGCAGGGTTCTGTAGATTATGGATACCCGGATTCGCTGAGTTAGCCAAGCCCCTATACCAAGCAACAAAGGAACGGCAGTCTTTTAATTGGATGGAAGAGGCTGAGCAGGCCTTCCAACAAATCAAAACTGCCTTGTTATCAGCCCCCGCGTTAGGGCTACCTGACGTCTCCAAGCCCTTCCACCTGTACGTGGATGAAAGCAAGGGCGTTGCAAAAGCCGTGTTAACACAGTACTTAGGCCCCTGGCGGAGGCCAGTCGCCTATTTGTCAAAGAAACTAGACTCAGTGGCCGCTGGCTGGCCACCCTGTCTCCGGATAATCGCGGCGACCGCCCTAATGGTTCGGGACGCTGATAAACTTATCATGAGGCAAGAGTTGCGTGTTACAACCCCACATGCCATTGAAGGCGTTCTCCGGCAGCCACCAGACCGATGGATAAGTAACGCCCGGCTCACCCACTATCAAGGGCTGCTGTTAAACCCCCTCAGAATAACTTTTCTGCCCCCAACCACCTTGAATCCCGCCTCACTGTTGCCAAATCCGGACTTAGATGCCCCGTCCCATGAGTGCACTGAGATACTGGCTCGGGTGCATGGGGTGCGGGAGGACCTACAAGATCGTCCGCTCCCAGACGCAGAACTCGTCTGGTTTACTGATGGCAGCAGCTTCGTCCACCAAGGCCAGCGGTATGCAGGAGCGGCCGTAACGTCAGAGGCTGAGGTAATCTGGGCGGAGCCCTTGCCCCCAGGGACATGGGCCCAAAGAGCCGAACTGATAGCACTCACCCAGGCCCTCACTTTAGGGGCAGAGAAAAAACTAACAGTGTACACAGATAGCCGCTATGCCTTTGCCACAGCACACATACATGGGGCCATCTACAGGGAGAGGGGACTATTAACAGCTGAAGGCAAAGAAATAAAAAACAGAAAAGAGATCTTAGCACTACTAACTGCTCTATGGAAACCAAAGAAATTGGCTATCGTACATTGCCCTGGGCATCAGAAGCCAATTACGCCAGTAGCTCGAGGCAACTCTTTAGCTGACCAGACCGCACGGAACATAGCAAAGGCCCCCAGTCAGCTCCTCGCGTTCCAGCTCCCCGATCCGGGCCCGCAGGACCTGCCATGCTTTCCCCACTACACTGAGCAAGATCACGAATGGATGGGTACACTTTCCATAAAACAGGTTTAGAATAGGTGGTGGATGGATGCAAACGGCCAGACCATCCTACCAGAAAAATTAGGACGACAAATATTAGAACACATCCACAGGACAACCCACCTAGGTGCCCAGCGAATGATAGACCTGATCAGACATGCCAAGTTCCGGATCAGGCGCGTAGCAGAACTGGCTAGCAATATTTCAACAAATTGCAAAGTTTGCCAATTGAACAACGCTTACCCTCGAACCCAAGCCACTGCAGGGACTAGATTTAGAAGAACTAGGCCTGGAGTTTATTGGGAGATAGATTTCACAGAGGTAAAACCTGGGAAGTATGGGTATCAGTACTTACTTGTCTTTGTAGATACTTTTTCAGGATAGACAGAAGCATTCCCAACTAAGAGAGAAACTGCTCAGGTTGTAGCAAAGAAAATTTTGGAAGAAATCCTCCCCAGGTATGGCTTTCCCGTCCAGATAGGGTCAGACAATGGACCAGCCTTTGTTGCTAAGGTAAGTCAGGATTTGGCTTCCATTCTTGGGGCAAATTGGAAATTACATTGTGCTTATAGGCCCCAAAGCTCAGGACAGGTAGAAAGGATGAATCGGACCCTAAAGGAGACCTTAACTAAATTGACCATGGAGACTGGCGCTAATTAGGTAGTACTTCTCCCCTACGCTCTGTTCCGGGCCCAAAATACCCCTTACAGACTAGGCCTCACCCCATATGAAATCATGTATGGCAGACCCCCACCCCTGGTCCCCAGTCTAAAAGATGACCTGCTCCAATCTGAAACCGAAAACGTCTCTGAACTCTTGTTCTCCCTACAAGCCTTACAGAAAATTCACCAGGAAATTTGGCCCCGGCTATGGGAACTGTACGAGGCAAGCCCTCCGCCGACGCCCCATTCGTTCCAGCCTGGAGAATGGGTCCTAGTCAAGCGCCACCGGCAAGAGACTCTCCAACCCAGGTGGAAAGGACCACTGCAGGTACTCCTGACTACTCCCACCGCTCTCAAGCTAGAAGGCATCGCCTCGTGGATCCACTACTCACATGTCAAACCAGTGGACCCAACCTCCAATCTTCTTGGGCCAGTCGCCACAGCGACGGAAGTACCAACCACGTGGACTGTGGACAAAGCTAAGAACAATCCCCTAAAGCTAACCCTGCGCCGCAACCCCTGTAACCATGTTTAGTTTACCTGTATCTCTATGCTTTATATATTTGCCCATACTATGCTCAGGAGTTTCCTCCCCGTTCGCCTGGCGTTTTTATCTAACAGAAAATTAGACCAACTATGCTCAGACACAAGGACACAGCCATCTTCTGGCCACAGCTGATTGCCCCCCCCAAGGTTGTAGCTCACCTATCTATGTTAACTTTTCTGATTTTCAGGCACAACCAGGGAAGGTCACCCCGGCTATTTGCTTTCTCTTTGACCAACAAATCCCGAAATGTAAAAACACATGGGTTGAAAAAAGCGTCGGTTGCCCCTATAGCTCATGCAAAATCCACACTGTTAAGACTCTCACGGCCTCGGAAACTCTCTCAGGTCAAGTGTGGAATTCCCATAATTTCTTTAAGACAGCTACAGGATACACATAGGTTATCTAGGATCCCTAGGACACCCGTTGGACCTCTCAACAGAAAGGAGCCATGTATATGACATCTAGTACAAAATGGCCTAGCAGCCGCCTATACCTGTGGCGTTCACTAGTCCAGATAAGTCATGTTGTCCATTCTAACATCCAAAAGCAGGAAGCTGAGTTAAACAAACAACTCTCGGCCTTGACTTCCTCACGCCCCTTCTCCTGGCTGTCTCTTCTGAGGGAAGGTCTGCTTTTAGCGAATGCCACGGGCTTAGGCAATCTTTCCGCATGCTTCTTCTGTGCCGCCTTAGGACGACCACCCCTGACGGCTGTCCCACTCCAGGCCCCCTTTAACAACACTCAACCAAGCTCCGGACAGGGATCTTCCCCCATCTCAGATGTCCCTTTGTTCTTAAACCCCGAACAGACACAATTCTCATTTTGTTATTCGAACGCCAGCACCTCTCTCTGCAACTCGACTTCCCCTCCTAAAACTACCCTGTTAGCTCCCCCTGGTTCTTTCTTCTGGTGCAATGGCACTCTACATATAAATCTTTCCACCCAGGCCACTAACTCCCTCCTGTGCCTACCTGTCACACTAGTTCCCCAATTAACTTTATGGACCCCTGCAGAATAGCTGGGATAGGACAATATTTAGGATAGCAGACCATCCCCCAGAACGAAGCGGGCCATATTCCTTCCACTGGTAGCCAGCATCTCACTTACCACCTCTGTAGTTGCAGCCGGATTGGCAGGGAAAGCCCTATACAACTCCATTGCAGAAACTAACAAGCTATTCCAACAGTTCTCTGCTGCTATGGAAGATTCCGCCTATTCTTTAGCCTCCCTTCAGCGGCAGCTCACCTCCCTAGCCCAAGTCACCCTCCAAAACCGCAGGGCCTTAGACTTACTCACAGCAGAGAAAGGAGGTACCTGTATGTTCCTCAAAGAAGAATGTTATTTCTATATAAATGAGTCAGGATTAGTTGAAGAGAGAGTCCAATGTCTACATAAACTAAGCCTAGAAATGAAGAAACAACAGTTTACTACAGCAGCTAATAATTGGTGGAGCTCCTCCATGTTTTCTCTTCTAGCGCCCTTTATAGGCCCTCTAATGTCCTTACTGCTCCTGTTCACCATAGGCCCCTGTATAGTAAATAGAATACTACAATTTGTTAGAGAAAGATTTGATACCATCCAATTAATGGTCCTCCACAGCCATTACCAACCCCTTCCTCACCCTGAAGAGGAGATCACTCTATGACAACTCAAGGTCCAGGATTGGACACTCAGGTACTTGTGAGAGGGGGAAATTGAAAGGGCACAGGATGCCCCCACCCTGGTGCTAAAACTTTGTCCTGCTCTCACAAACATATGGTAAAAATGTTGTAAGTTCCTGTTTTTCTTGAAAGCTCCCATTTTTCTGTGGCATGGCAAGGTCACAGGATGCGTTTAAGTATTGCCTAGGCCTGTTGTGAAACCTACCTCAAATTGATTAACTGCCTTTGTGTGAGACCGCTTTCCCACCTCAGGTTTGCAAAAACAAATGATTAACCGCCTTTGTGTGAGACCGCTTTCCCACCTCAGGTTTGCAAAAACAAATGATTAACTGCCTTTGTGTGAGACCGCTTTCCCGCCTCAGGTTTGTAAAAACAAATGATTAACTGCCTTTGTGTGAGACCGCTTTCCCGCCCCTGTCCTTCGAGCCCCTGATAAACGTCACCAGGGTTTCAAAATTAACGGAAATACTAGAGATGGCGGGAACCAATCATAATCAGCCAAATCATTTTGTTCGAATATTGGCCAACCATACATCCAATTTGTACGATGACTCTGTGCCTGTTTACCCCAGACTATATAACACTGTTCAGAGCCCAGAAGGGGAGCTCTCTTGCCTGGCTCGTTTCACAAGTGTGTGAGAGCTCCAGGTCCGAACCTATAATAAAGATCCTTGCTGCTTAGCTTTGACTCTGGACTCTGGTGGTCTTCTT
>NW_022321587.1:0-5135 GCF_002776525.5 Piliocolobus tephrosceles | reverse complement strand
CTGGAGTGCAGTGGCCGGATCTCAGCTCACTGCAAGCTCCGCCTCCCGGGTCCACGCCATTCTCCTGCCTCAGCCTCCCCAGTAGCTGGGACTATAGGCGCCCGCCACCTCGCCCGGCTAGTTTTTTTGTATTTTTAGTAGAGACGGGGTTTCACCGTGTTAGCCAGGATGGTCTCGATCTCCTGACCTCGTGATCCGCCCGTCTCGGCCTCCCAAAGTGCTGGGATTACAGGCTTGAGCCACCGCGCCCGGCCTCTTTTCACAAATTTACTTCAGGTAAAGAATAAGAAACACTTTTTAGGCTCCCTCTCTCTCTCTCTCTTTTTTTTTTTTTTTTTAAGAGAGAGACTTTCCCTTTCTCACTCAGGCTGGAGTACAGTGGAATGAATATGGCTCAATGAATCCTCTGACCTTTTGGGCTCAAGCGATCCTCCTGCCTCAGCCTCCCGAGTAGCTGGGACTACAGGCATGTACCACAAGTCGGGCTAATTGGTTTTTAAAATTTTTTGTAGAGACAGGGTCTCACTATGTTTTCTAGGCTGATCTCAAACTCTTGGGCTCAAGTGATCCTCTCGCCTTGGCCTCTCAAAATGTTGGAATTACAGGTGTGAAACACTGTGCCTGGCTAGCTCTCACTCTTAAAGCCCATCATACATTTATTATTTTGTTTTCAACTTAAAATTTGTGTTTTCATGTAATGTATACATATATTGATTTATAATACTATACTGAGAATTTTGCATGAAGAAATAACTATAAACAAATGATATAAATTACACAATGAAAATATAATTTGAAATATAAATTTGAAAATATAAATTATATAATGAGACTTACCAGACACTCCTCAAGTGAATGGGTTAAATGAATATTGTTTATATATTCTTGTCCCTTCTGTTCTAACAGATATTTACACCTAAACAATTAAAAGGTTAAACTTTAGTAGCTGATAAATTAGTGAAGTACAAGCAAAGATACAATCTCCATCATATTAATTCTATTAATTCCATTAACTTGCTTTTCAGTACTTCTAAGGAGCCACAAAGTAAAATGTTACCCAATTCCCTATTCCACTGTCATTTTAAGGTTAAAAAAGTTCCCTTTGTTATGCTACCTATGCTAATGTTAGTAGAGCAAAAAATATCAACTTGAGAACTTTCTAAAACAAGTTATTAAATTAGCACCTTGACTTTTTCTTTTTTTTTTGAGACAGAGTCTCACTCTGTCACCCAGGTTGGAGTGCAGTGGCACGATCTTGGCTCACTGCAACATCCGCCTCCCGGGTTCAAGCGATTCTCCTGCCTTAGCCTCCTGAGTAGCTGGGATTACAGGCATGCACCACTACGCCCAGCTAATTTTTGTCTTTTCAGTAGAGACAGGGTTTCACCATATTGGCCAGGCTGGTCTCAAACTCCTCACCTCAAGTGATCTGCCTGCCCCAGTCTCCCAAAGTGCTGGGATTGTAGGCATGAGCCACCACGCCCATCTTAACAGGTTTTATTTAAAGAATTAACCAATTGCCCATTTAAAAGGAATTCTTTAGGCTTTTCAATATTTATTTATTTATTTATTTATTTATTTTTTTTTTTTTGAGGCGGAGTCTGGCTCTGTCGCCCAGACTGGAGTGCAGTGGCCGGATCTCAGCTCACTGCAAGCTCCGCCTCCCGGGTTTACGCCATTCTCCTGCGTCAGCCTCCGGAGTAGCTGGGACTGCCTCGCCCGGCTAGTTTTTGTATTTTTAGTAGAGACGGGGTTTCACCGTGTTAGCCAGGATGGTCTCGATCTCCTGACCTCGTGATCCGCCCGTCTCGGCCTCCCAAAGTGCTGGGATTACAGGCTTGAGCCACCGCGCCCGGCCCAATATTTATTTTTAAAGCTGTTTAACGCTAAGATTTCTTTTCAAATGATCGCTCTGAAATTTGGGTTTTTATTTTTATTTTTTTGAGATGGAGCTTCACTCTTGTTGCCCAGGCTGGAGTGCAATGGCACGATCTCGGCTCACTGCAACCTCTGCATCCCGAATACCTGGGATTATAGGCATGCGCTACCGCGCTCGGCTAATTTTGTATTTTTAGTAGAGACAGGGTTTCTCCATGTTGTTCAGGCTGGTCTCAAACTCCCAACCTCAGGTGATCCACCCACCTTGGCCTCCCAAAGTGCTGGGATTACAGCCGTAAGCCACCATGCCCGGCTGTTTTTTTTTGTTTGTTTTCGGTTTTTCTTTTTTTTTGAGACAGGGTCTCACTGTGTTGCCCAGGCTGGAGTGCAGTGGCACCGAGTGCAGTGGCGTCAGCTCACTACAACCTCTGCCTCCCCAGCTCAAGTGATCCTCTTACCTCAGTCTCATGAGTAACTGGAACTACAAGTGTGTGCCACCATGACTGGCTAATTGTTTTTTGTATTTTTTGTAGAGACAGGGTCTCACTATGTTGCCCAGGCTGGTCTCAAACTCTTGGGCTCCAGCAATCCACCCGCCTCATCTTCCCAAAGTGCTGGGATTACAGGCGCGAGCCACCACACCCCAATCAGAGATCTTAAAATGTGAACAATTGTATGTCATAGAGATAATGAGATACGCTAATATTTCCTAGGGGTATGATGACTTCTTAAGGAATCTCCTTGGCAATATGGGCTCTCATGCTGATCATAAAAGAGCCTACTTCCAACAATAAAAAAGCACATATTTTTTAATTTGTATTTAAAAATTGGATAATCTAGAGGCCAAGCACGGTGGCTCATGCTCGTAATCCCAGCACTTTGAGAGGCTGAGGCGGGTAGATAACCTGAGGTTGGAAGTTCAAAACCAGCCTGACCAACATGGTGAAACCCCGTCTCTACTAAAAATACAAAAAATTAGCCGGGCGTGGTGGCGGGCACCTGTAATCCCAGCTACTTGGGAGGCTGAGGCAGGAGAATCACTTGAACCCAGGAGGCAGAGATTGCAGTGAGCTGAGATAGCACCATTGCACTCCAGCCTGGGCGACAAGAGCAAAACTCTTGTTTCAACAAAAAAAAAGAAAAAGAAATGGGATAATCTAGAGGCCGGCACAGTGGCTCACATCTGTAATCCCAGCACTTTGGGAGGCTGAGGTAGGCCAATCATCTGAGCAGGTCAGGAGTTCAAGACCAGTCTGGCCAAGATGGTGATACCCTGTCTTTACTAAAAAATACAAAAATTAGCCAGAATCCCAGCACTTTGGGAGGCCGAGGTGGGCAGATCACAAGGTCAGGAGATCAAGACCATCCTGGCCAACATGGTGAAGCCCTGTCTCTACTAAAAATACAAAAAATTAGCTGGGCATGGTGGCACTTACCTGTAGTCCCAGCTACTCGGGAGGCTAAGGTAGGAGAATCGCTTGAACCCGGGAGGCGGAGGTTGCAGTGAGCCAAGATCGCACCACTGCAACTCCAGGCTGGCAACAGAGTGAGACTCCATATCAAAAAAAAAAAAAAAAAATTAGCCAGGCATGGTGGCAGTGGTGGGTGCCTGTAATTCCAGCTACTCAGGAGGCTGAGGCACAAAAATCGCTTGAACCTGGGAGGCGGAGCTTGCAGTGAGCCAAGATTGCACCACTGCACTCCAGCCTAGGCAAGAGAGTGAAATTCTGTGTTTTAAAAAAAAAAAAAAAAGAAATGGGATATTCTGAATGTCATAGATATGACACATAAACAGCGAATGTTTTGGTCATCAGAGAAGGCTTATAAACCTTCCTCATTTTTATAAACCTAGCATGAATTTCAAGCCATAGTGAAGGCAAAAATAGTTGAGGTAAAAAGTAATTCAAGTCTCCCACTGCATGCTATCCAACTTGCCTGTACAATGAACAATTAAATATCTTACCCTGGATACCATTTAGCATGTTGCTCCCAAGGGTCTTCACTGGGCTTCCAATCAGTTAGCCCTCCTCCACAGTGAAAGCACTTTACTTTATCACCTTCACCTACGAAAACACACAGGAATATATGTATTTGTGCAATTAGAAGCTTACACAAAAATATTCATTTAACACCTAAAAATTAAGCACATCTGAAAAACATGAAAATCTCGCAGCTTAAAACAAGACATTCAAATTCACATCTAAGTAACAGATATGATCTTTATCCTTTGAGGAAGAAATACACACTAAATTCACTGATTCAATCTGAGGTATTTTTTACAGAAGACAAAAATAAAACTGCCCAAGTTTTATGTTAAAAACTAAAATTGTTATTTTTTATTTTTTTTTGAGACTGAGTCTTGCTCTGTTCCCTAGACTGGAGTGCAATGCCTCAGTCTTGGCTCACTGCAATCTTTGCCTCCCAAGTTCAAGCAATTCTCCTGTCTCAGCCTCTCAAGTACCTGGGATTACAGGCATGCGCCACCATACCCGGCTAATTTTTTATATCTTTGGTAGAGATGGGGTTTCACCATGTTGGCCAGCCTGATCTTGAACTCCTGACCTCAAGTGATCCTCCCGCCTCGGACTCCCAAAGTGTTGGGATTACAGGCGTGAGCCACTGCGCCTGGCATACTTTATTTTCATTTATTTATTTATTTATTTTATTATTACTACTATTTTTTTTCTGAGATGGAGTTTTACTCTTGTTGCCCAGGCGGGAGTGCAATGGCTTGATCTCGGTTCACTGCAACCTCTGCCTCCTGGGTTCAAGTGATTCTCCTGCCTCAGCCTCCCTAGTAGCTGGGATTACAGGCATGGGCCACCATGTCCAGATAATTTTTGTATTTTTAGTAGAGACGGGGTTTCGCCATGTTGGCCAGGCTGGTCTTGAACTCCTGACATCAGGTGATCCACCCACCTCAGCCTCCCAAAGTGCTGGGATTACAGGCCTGAGCCACCGAGCCCAGCCATACTGTCTTTTTAGTATGTTATTTGGGCCACCAATATTGTACTTACTGTTTCAAACTGTGAAACTTTAAAACTAAAGTTATGTTCCAAGTATTAGTAACATTAAAGTTCTACATAATGAAATTATGAGACAAGTTTCTCTAAGTTTATAGCAACATGACACTAAACAAACCTTCAAGATTACTATACGATGGCACATAAATAAAATCTTTTGAAATAACCAATATTTTATAGGCATTATTCAATCTTAACATAAATGGGTCAAATACATAATGGTATAATTTAAAA
>NW_022321586.1:0-3792 GCF_002776525.5 Piliocolobus tephrosceles | reverse complement strand
TTTGGTACCAGTACCATGCTGTTTTGGTTACTGTAGCCTTGTAGTATAGTTTGAAGTCAGGTAGCGTGATGCCTCCAGCTTTGTTCTTTTGACTTAGGATTGTCTTGGCAATGCGGGCTCTTTTTTGGTTCCATATGAACTTTAAAGCCGTTGTTTCCAATTCTGTGAAGAAACTCATTGGTAGCTTGATGGGGATGGCATTGAATCTATAAATAACCTTGGGCAGTATGGCCATTTTCACAATATTGATTCTTCCTATTTGGAATCAACCCAAATGTCCATCAGTGACAGACTGGATTAAGAAAATGTGGCACATATACACCATGGAATATTATGCAGCCATAAAAAAGGATGAGTTTGAGTCCTTTGTAGGGACATGGATGCAGCTGGAAACCATCATTCTTAGCAAACTATCACAAGAACAGAAAACCAAACACCGCATGTTCTCACTCATAGGTGGGAACTGAACAATGAGATCATTTGGACTCGGGAAGGGGAACATCACACACCGGGGCCTATCATGGGGAGGGGGGAGGGGGGAGGGATTGCATTGGGAGTTATACCTGATATAAATGACGAATTGATGGGTGCTGACGAGTTGATGGGTGCAGCACACCAACATGGCACAAGTATACATATGTAACAAACCTGCACGTTATGCACATGTACCCTAGAACTTAAAGTATAGTAATAATAATAAAAAAAGAAACTAAAAAGAAAAAAAAAATTCTGAGTGTCAAAAGATAAACCACAAACTGAAAAAGAGATTTTGCAATGTTGTCTCAGTTAGGATTAAATGCAAGAAACAGAAACTATTTGAGGACTGTTAAGAAGAAAGCAAATTTTCTAGATGATGTCAACCTAAGTGAAAGCAAATATCTGCAGACCATCCCCGAGTTATGACTCTTCTACTTACTAGTGTTTTTTTTTTATTTTTACTCTAAGAGCTTGCAAAAGTAATACACATTTACTAGAAACCGTACTTCTAGTACTGAAACAACCTTTCTGTTTATGACTTTTAGTACAGTATTCAATAAATTACATGAGATATTCAACCCTATTGTAAAATAAACTTTGTGTTCAATGGTTTTGTCTAATGGTAGGCAAATGTAAATGTTCTAAGCACGTTTAAGGTAAGCTGGTAGGCTAGGCTAGGTAGTGATGTTCAGTAGGTTAGGTGTTTTAAGTGCATTTATGACATCATATTTTTATGTTAGGTGTGTTAGGTGTATTTATGATATAATTAGGTGTAGTGTGTTAAGTGTATTTATGACATAATATTTTTTACTGACAATGGGTGTAATACAGCCCCATAAGTCAAGGAGTATCTACTTCACAAGGGGAAGTAGTGGAATTTACTGACCTGGGGGTTGGGAGTACTAGAAAAGCAATCACAGTATGAATTTAATACAGGTGGTGTATTTATTTTTCAGTTTTGGAAATTTATATAGTCACCTTCCTTCTTTCCAGCCCAGACCAGAATAGTAGGTCAAAGACTAGAGGAAAGGGTTATATTACTTGGAAAATGGTAATTGTCAGAGTACGACAAGACACACTAGTATTCAAAGATAATTTATGTCTATATAATGAACATATATTGTAACATATAGAAAAATCACTAGAAAATCATAAGAGGTACATTCAAAGACACTATAATCAAAAGGGAACTTTAAAAAATGTTTTCAAGCAACTATTAGGAACAAAATAATGAAAAGCAAAACAAACAAAAAAGTAAAATTTAAATTGTAAATTTGACCTCTAATATATAAGTAATTATGTGACATTTAGGTAGTCTAAATATGCTAATCAAAAGACAGAGATGGTCAAAGTGGACTACCTTCATTGCTGGTGGGAATGCAAAATGGTACAACTACTCTGGAAAACAGTTTAGTGTTTTTTTTTTTTTTTTTTTAAAGTATATACATAACTGCCATAAGATCCAGCAAATGAGCTCCTGGGCATTTTCCCAGAAACATAATTATTTATGCCCACAAAAACAACTGTATGTAAATGTTTATAGCAGCTTTATTTATAATAGTCAACAACTGGAAACCGTGCTGGAAACCATTCAGATATCCTTCCTTAGGTGAAAGGTTAACAACTTGTGGTACATCCATCACATTGAATACTACTCTCAGTAAAAAGGAATAAACTGTTGATACATTCAAAAACCTGGATGAATATTGAGAAGAATATGCTGAGTAAAAACAGCCAGTCTCAAACGGTCACAAAATCCCAAGGCATAATTCCACATATATAGAACATTTGTGAAATGACAAAATTATAAAATGGAAGATAGATTGTTTTCCAGTATTTAAGAAGGAATGGGGGCATGGCCATAAAAGGTCAGCATGAGGGATCCTTGCAGTGATGGAAATGTTATATATCTTGAATATATTAATGTTAGTATCCTAGCTGTAATACAATATTACATTTTTCAAAGTGTTATCATTGAGGAAGACTGGCTTAAGGGAAGACTGATCTCTCTGTATTATTTCTTACTATATGCTTATCTCAGTCTCAAAATAAAAATTGCAATTAATCAATGTGTGTGCTGGATTCCATTATTGCTGTTTAAAAGTTACACTATCTTATACATTGAGCTTTTTTAATGTAGTAAACAGTTTTTCTTGCCCAGAGAAGCACTCAGTATGTTAAAAAAAAAAAAAAAAAAAAAAAAAAGGCTGAGAGTAAACATATAACTGTTATGTAATAAGTTCTCTGGAAAATCTCTGAATGAAAAGTGTGGCTACACATGAGGAATGAAATTACATTTTCCAGACTAACAAAAATATAATCTTGGACTTGAATGATAAATTCACTGGCTAGAGAAAGAATAAGGGACAGGCTAGCTTAAGCAATGGGAGTTGGCATGTGTCAAGTTTCCTGGGATCTTCAAGTGTTCCCCTAAAAGAGTATGGGCAAGATACTGAGTGCGTTCTAGAAATGATTAAAAAAAAAAAAAGCCTTTGAAAACTGGCACAAGACAGGGATGCCCTCTCTCACCACTCCTATTCAACATAGTGTTGGAAGTTCTGGCTAGGGCAATCAGGCAAGAGAAAGAAATCAAGGGTATTCAGTCAGGAAAAGAAGAAGTCAAATTGTCCCTGTTTGCAGATGACATGATTGTATATTTAGAAAACCCCATTGTCTCAGCCCCAAATCTCCTTAAGCTGATAAGCAACTTCAGCAAAGTCTCAGGATACAAAATTAATGTGCAAAAATCACAAGCATTCTTATACACCAGTAACAGACAAACAGAGAGCCAAATCATGAATGAACTTCCATTCACAATTGCTTCAAAGAGAATAAAATACCTAGGAATCCAACTTACAAGGGATGTAAAGGACCTCTTCAAGGAGAACTACAAACCACTGCTCAGTGAAATCAAAGAGGACACAAACAAATGGAAGAACATAGCATGCTCATGGATAGGAATAATCAATATCATGAAAATGTCCATACTGCCCAAGGTTATTTATAGATTCAATGCCATCCCCATCAAGCTACCAATGAGTTTCTTCACTGAATTGGAAAAAACTGCTTTAAAGTTCATATGGAACCAAAAAAGAGCCCGCATTGCCAAGACAATCCTAAGTCAAAAGGACAAAGCTGGAGGTGTCATGCTACCTGACTTCAAACTATACTACAAGGCTACAGTAACCAAAACAGCATGGTACTGGTACCAAAACAGAGATATAGACCAATGGAACAGAACAGAGTCCTCAGAAATAATACCACACATCTACAGCCATCTGATCTTTGACAAACCTGAGAGAAACAAGAAATGGG
>NW_022321585.1:0-3792 GCF_002776525.5 Piliocolobus tephrosceles | reverse complement strand
CCCATTTCTTGTTTCTCTCAGGTTTGTCAAAGATCAGATGGCTGTAGATGTGTGGTATTATTTCTGAGGACTCTGTTCTGTTCCATTGGTCTATATCTCTGTTTTGGTACCAGTACCATGCTGTTTTGGTTACTGTAGCCTTGTAGTATAGTTTGAAGTCAGGTAGCATGACACCTCCAGCTTTGTCCTTTTGACTTAGGATTGTCTTGGCAATGCGGGCTCTTTTTTGGTTCCATATGAACTTTAAAGCAGTTTTTTCCAATTCAGTGAAGAAACTCATTGGTAGCTTGATGGGGATGGCATTGAATCTATAAATAACCTTGGGCAGTATGGACATTTTCATGATATTGATTATTCCTATCCATGAGCATGCTATGTTCTTCCATTTGTTTGTGTCCTCTTTGATTTCACTGAGCAGTGGTTTGTAGTTCTCCTTGAAGAGGTCCTTTACATCCCTTGTAAGTTGGATTCCTAGGTATTTTATTCTCTTTGAAGCAATTGTGAATGGAAGTTCATTCATGATTTGGCTCTCTGTTTGTCTGTTACTGGTGTATAAGAATGCTTGTGATTTTTGCACATTAATTTTGTATCCTGAGACTTTGCTGAAGTTGCTTATCAGCTTAAGGAGATTTGGGGCTGAGACAATGGGGTTTTCTAAATATACAATCATGTCATCTGCAAACAGGGACAATTTGACTTCTTCTTTTCCTGACTGAATACCCTTGATTTCTTTCTCTTGCCTGATTGCCCTAGCCAGAACTTCCAACACTATGTTGAATAGGAGTGGTGAGAGAGGGCATCCCTGTCTTGTGCCAGTTTTCAAAGGCTTTTTTTTTTTTTAATCATTTCTAGAACGCACTCAGTATCTTGCCCATACTCTTTTAGGGGAACACTTGAAGATCCCAGGAAACTTGACACATGCCAACTCCCATTGCTTAAGCTAGCCTGTCCCTTATTCTTTCTCTAGCCAGTGAATTTATCATTCAAGTCCAAGATTATATTTTTGTTAGTCTGGAAAATGTAATTTCATTCCTCATGTGTAGCCACACTTTTCATTCAGAGATTTTCCAGAGAACTTATTACATAACAGTTATATGTTTACTCTCAGCCTTTTTTTTTTTTTTTTTTTTTTTTTTAACATACTGAGTGCTTCTCTGGGCAAGAAAAACTGTTTACTACATTAAAAAAGCTCAATGTATAAGATAGTGTAACTTTTAAACAGCAATAATGGAATCCAGCACACACATTGATTAATTGCAATTTTTATTTTGAGACTGAGATAAGCATATAGTAAGAAATAATACAGAGAGATCAGTCTTCCCTTAAGCCAGTCTTCCTCAATGATAACACTTTGAAAAATGTAATATTGTATTACAGCTAGGATACTAACATTAATATATTCAAGATATATAACATTTCCATCACTGCAAGGATCCCTCATGCTGACCTTTTATGGCCATGCCCCCATTCCTTCTTAAATACTGGAAAACAATCTATCTTCCATTTTATAATTTTGTCATTTCACAAATGTTCTATATATGTGGAATTATGCCTTGGGATTTTGTGACCGTTTGAGACTGGCTGTTTTTACTCAGCATATTCTTCTCAATATTCATCCAGGTTTTTGAATGTATCAACAGTTTATTCCTTTTTACTGAGAGTAGTATTCAATGTGATGGATGTACCACAAGTTGTTAACCTTTCACCTAAGGAAGGATATCTGAATGGTTTCCAGCACGGTTTCCAGTTGTTGACTATTATAAATAAAGCTGCTATAAACATTTACATACAGTTGTTTTTGTGGGCATAAATAATTATGTTTCTGGGAAAATGCCCAGGAGCTCATTTGCTGGATCTTATGGCAGTTATGTATATACTTTAAAAAAAAAAAAAAAAAAACACTAAACTGTTTTCCAGAGTAGTTGTACCATTTTGCATTCCCACCAGCAATGAAGGTAGTCCACTTTGACCATCTCTGTCTTTTGATTAGCATATTTAGACTACCTAAATGTCACATAATTACTTATATATTAGAGGTCAAATTTACAATTTAAATTTTACTTTTTTGTTTGTTTTGCTTTTCATTATTTTGTTCCTAATAGTTGCTTGAAAACATTTTTTAAAGTTCCCTTTTGATTATAGTGTCTTTGAATGTACCTCTTATGATTTTCTAGTGATTTTTCTATATGTTACAATATATGTTCATTATATAGACATAAATTATCTTTGAATACTAGTGTGTCTTGTCGTACTCTGACAATTACCATTTTCCAAGTAATATAACCCTTTCCTCTAGTCTTTGACCTACTATTCTGGTCTGGGCTGGAAAGAAGGAAGGTGACTATATAAATTTCCAAAACTGAAAAATAAATACACCACCTGTATTAAATTCATACTGTGATTGCTTTTCTAGTACTCCCAACCCCCAGGTCAGTAAATTCCACTACTTCCCCTTGTGAAGTAGATACTCCTTGACTTATGGGGCTGTATTACACCCATTGTCAGTAAAAAATATTATGTCATAAATACACTTAACACACTACACCTAATTATATCATAAATACACCTAACACACCTAACATAAAAATATGATGTCATAAATGCACTTAAAACACCTAACCTACTGAACATCACTACCTAGCCTAGCCTACCAGCTTACCTTAAACGTGCTTAGAACATTTACATTTGCCTACCATTAGACAAAACCATTGAACACAAAGTTTATTTTACAATAGGGTTGAATATCTCATGTAATTTATTGAATACTGTACTAAAAGTCATAAACAGAAAGGTTGTTTCAGTACTAGAAGTACGGTTTCTAGTAAATGTGTATTACTTTTGCAAGCTCTTAGAGTAAAAATAAAAAAAAAACACTAGTAAGTAGAAGAGTCATAACTCGGGGATGGTCTGCAGATATTTGCTTTCACTTAGGTTGACATCATCTAGAAAATTTGCTTTCTTCTTAACAGTCCTCAAATAGTTTCTGTTTCTTGCATTTAATCCTAACTGAGACAACATTGCAAAATCTCTTTTTCAGTTTGTGGTTTATCTTTTGACACTCAGAATTTTTTTTTTCTTTTTAGTTTCTTTTTTTATTATTATTACTATACTTTAAGTTCTAGGGTACATGTGCATAACGTGCAGGTTTGTTACATATGTATACTTGTGCCATGTTGGTGTGCTGCACCCATCAACTCGTCAGCACCCATCAATTCGTCATTTATATCAGGTATAACTCCCAATGCAATCCCTCCCCCCTCCCCCCTCCCCATGATAGGCCCCGGTGTGTGATGTTCCCCTTCCCGAGTCCAAATGATCTCATTGTTCAGTTCCCACCTATGAGTGAGAACATGCGGTGTTTGGTTTTCTGTTCTTGTGATAGTTTGCTAAGAATGATGGTTTCCAGCTGCATCCATGTCCCTACAAAGGACTCAAACTCATCCTTTTTTATGGCTGCATAATATTCCATGGTGTATATGTGCCACATTTTCTTAATCCAGTCTGTCACTGATGGACATTTGGGTTGATTCCAAATAGGAAGAATCAATATTGTGAAAATGGCCATACTGCCCAAGGTTATTTATAGATTCAATGCCATCCCCATCAAGCTACCAATGAGTTTCTTCACAGAATTGGAAACAACGGCTTTAAAGTTCATATGGAACCAAAAAAGAGCCCGCATTGCCAAGACAATCCTAAGTCAAAAGAACAAAGCTGGAGGCATCACGCTACCTGACTTCAAACTATACTACAAGGCTACAGTAACCAAAACAGCATGGTACTGGTACCAAA
>NW_022321584.1:4012-22098 GCF_002776525.5 Piliocolobus tephrosceles | reverse complement strand
GGATAATTTCTAAGTAAAAGAGAATACTGAAACCCAAGCACAGGTTTAATATATGTACTTTTGCTTCTTTAATATATTACAGAGTGGCTACAGTTTTAAGTAATATTATTGAATTTGCTCATTCTTGACATTTTAAGAATGCATAAAACTGATGCATATGGCTATAGGGACTGAGCTTTGCTGATTAGTTTGCTAAACTGCTTATGTGATAGAAAATTATTAATGACCTACCTCTTGCCAAAATCGAAGTTAGTTTATTTGGTGGAAGTTACATTTAGTATGGATAACTGAGATTATACCAGAAACAGAGCATCAGAGGAATACAACTCTGTATGCAAAATAGTGAGATATGTTTTTGTTTTCCCAGGAAAATGAGAGCAGTGTTGACCTAAAGGAAAGTGTCATCTTGTTCTAAACTATAAAATATCCTAGCAAAGAACAATATTTAAGTTTGTCTAGCAAGTTGCAGACATTTTGAGAGAACTGAACTTTATTTACCTTGCTTTATAATACCCAAGTCTGAAAAAAAATGAATTACGTTAAAATTTTGAAAAAGTTTGCACAGCCTTGATAGACTTATTCTTGTTAATTTGTAAAGAAGTGTGAGAACGCTTTACTGCCAGTTAGAAATTAACACAAACAAGTATTCATGCAAACTAGAAAGTCAGTTTCCGTCTGTTGAAATGACAACTCATCTTGAAATATTTAGTCTGAACAATGGGTAATAAATGATTATTCTTTTTTTTTTTTTTTTTTGAGATGGATTCTCGCTCTGTTGCCCAGGCTCGAGTGCAGTGGTGCGATCTCGGCTCACTACAAGCTCCGCCTCCTGGGTTCATGCCATTCTCCTGCCTCAGCCTCCCAAGTAGCTGGGACTACAGGCACCCGCCACCACTCCTGGCTAATTTTTTTGTATTTTTAGTTTTACATCTGTGTAACCTGTCCAAATAGTATTCCATACAGCAGAATAATTTTCTGTGCTTTGTGTTGCTTTACAATGTCTTTGATTATCATTAAAACAAATAAAAGTTTGTTCTCATAACAGTGCTAAGGTCAGAGAACGGATTCTGCAACAGCAGATGCTGAAATAGTTTGGAGGGCAGGACTCAGCATCTCAGGGGACAGGGCAGGGCAGAAGCAAGGTAAAGAATTGGCGGAAGTCGAACAACATTGCAGTCCCCAGCCCTAGGGCAGCTCGGGAACACAAATGGCTCATCAGAGTATCCAGCATTGGACCAAAATGGCCAGGGGCTTTATGCTCAAGACCTGATGGGTCACCGGTTATGGGCCACCCTGGAAGCTGTTAGCTGAGCACAGCCCTGAGGGAGTTGATAGTTTAAGGCAGCCTGCTGACAGCTGGTCACCAAGTGCTTTCATGAACTGGAATCTGGGCAGTTCACTTTCATGCCCACCACAGTCTCCTACAGTCACCTTACCTTCTGCTATGTTTATTTAAAAATATTGTACTGTTACCTGGATTCAATAAGTAGCCAACTATTCTATCTCAGCAATCCCTGGATCCTGTCTAATCAGGTAAGAAATCTCTTGTAAAAACTCTTGAGTTAACCTTCTCAAGATCAGAACTCAAATTTAGAAAAGGACAAATTTTTATGATACTTTTTATTATTATCTAAAAGTAACTTTGAGGTTTTACATTTGGCCCCTGGATAATCACAAATATGTCTTCTGTTGCCTCCTAAAAAGAGGGATGCTAGAAAGCATAGGTATGCTCCATATTTCTCGATAAGCTCTATATTATTGAAGGTGTCAAATCAAAGGATAAATGTATGTAGTTAATTATTATTAATAAAACAGTTTCAGGGATTATACTCTTTACAGCAGTGTTTCTCAAATTAAGGTTCTTAAACCTCATCACCCAGGACCTTGATAAAAATGCAAATTATAGAGCCCCATCTCAGGCTTACCAAATGAGAAATTATGAAGATGGGATCCAGCAATCTGTGTTTTAATAAGTCTTTCAAGTGATACTGATGCCTGATAAAGGGTAAAAACCTCTGCCTTACAGAATACATGGAAAGCCCTGGAAATTTGTTAATATCGTTAGTGTCCATTATGTTTTCTTATCCTCAGGAGAAACTTTCGTCAAATTCTCATGAAAATGTTATGTATTTTACTGAAATAGAGAATTTTATACTCTTATTGGTTACTGTGATAAATCAATTATAGCATTTAGATTCATTACCAGTCAGGTTTTTCTGTCCTAACCTGGATGCTTGCCTGAAGACTCTTCTATCAACTACAGGCTTGAATTTGTATCTTTGACAAAAGACAGTCTCAATAACTCATTGGAAGGTCTATACCAGTGATTTTAAGGCAAAGACTCAAGGGTCAGGGTTTAGAACTTAAAGATGACGTTACTTAAGCAACTAACTTCTGAAGACACAGCCAGGATTTGCAAAACATGTTTTTTTAACTCCAGAAGCAGACAATTTCTTGAAAGTAAAACAAAAATTAATTACATCAAACTAAATGAAACAATGGAAAAAATTTAAAGGTAGTTATTTATTTTGGAATACATTTAGTATTATGTTTAAAATTCTATTATTTAATCTGAAAGCTCTTTTTCTTTTTTTAGATCTATTTCTAACTCATAATTTAGTAGACTATGCTTTTGCCAGTTGAAATGAAACATTTGGTAAATGACATCTGATTACCCTTGGAATTCAAATACCTTACAGTGTTCGTATTTTTAATGAAAATGTGGTTATTTGCATATTTTCAATGAGAGTCTGTCCACCTTCTTACTAGAGTATCCCTGTACAAATTAATTGTGCAACCAGGGACCACAAATGGAGTTTTGTATTTGAGAATGAGTCTTATTTGATATGGTTTCACAAGCTCACCGTTAAAGAATAAAGATTGCATGTGATGTGTGGAGCCAATACCTACAAGGCCCTCCTAGGAAAATTGGCCTGGAACTTGTTTCAATGTCTGGAAGGTTCCAGACTCAAAGGGGCAAGGAATGTTATTTACTGGTATTCAGAATCTTATACAACACTGGGAATATTTATGAGGTAAGATTTCACTCTGACTTACAGGTACCACGTGTGAAATTTCACAGAAGGCGTTTCTTGATCTTGGTTTTCTACACTTGGGATAAAAGAACAAATAATAGAGGCTTTTAAAAGTCCAAGCCAAGATTTTTCTAGAAAATGTTCATGTAGAAGTTAGTTTTCTTATCTTAGTTTATGAAATACAGTATGCTTGGAGAGCCTCATATTGTGAATTTATGCCTCTTGCTGTACCTACGTAAATAATCAGGTCAAAATTAAATGATGCTAGCCTTTTTATGTTGTTGTCAGGAATAATTTTAGAGGGGCAACTACATGTAGAAGAATGAAACTAGATACCTATCTATTACCACACACAAAAGTCAAATAAAAATGGATTAAAGACTTGAATTTGGAACCTGAAACTATAAAACTACTAGAAGAAAACATTGGGGAAATACTCTAGGACATTGCTCTATGTGAAGATTTCTTGTGTAAGACCTCAAAAGCGCAGGTAATCAAAGCAAAAATAAACAATTGGAATTACATCAAGCTAAACAGCTTCTGCACAGCAAAGAAAACAATCAACAAAGTGAACAAATAACCCACAGAATGAGAGAAAATAATTGCAAACTGTTCATCACAAGAGATTAATAACCAGAATATATAAGGAGCTCAAGTAACTCAAAAGCAAAGAAGGAAATGATCTGGTTTAAAAATGTGCAAAAGGTTGAAACAGACATTTCTCAAAAGAAGACATACAGGCTGGCATAGTTGCTCATACCTGTAATCCCGGCACTTTGGGAGGCTGAGGTCAGAGGATCACTCGAGCTCGGGAGTTTGAGACCAGCCTGGGAAACATAGTGTAACCCTGTCTCTACAAAAAATTTTAAAAATTAACCAGGCCCAGTGATGCATGTGTGTTATCCTAGCTACTCAGGAAACTGAGGTGGGAGGATCGCTTGAGCCCAGGAGTTCAAGGCTGCAGTAAGCCGTAAGTGCACCACTGCACTCCAGTCTGGGTGACAGAGTGAGACTCTGTCTCAAAAAAAAAATAAAAATAAAAAAATAAAATTCAAAGAATGAAGCATCTCACACTCAAGTTGGCTAAGGTGATCTAGAAATCTCACTGTTGGGTATATGCTAAAAGAAAGGAAATCAACGTATCAAAAGTTATCTATAATCCCATGTTTATTGCAGCAATATTCACAATAGTCAAAACATGAAATGAACTTAAGTTCCTAGCAAAGGATGAATGGATAAAGAAAATGTGGTATATATACACAATGAAATACTATTCAGCCATAAAAAAATGACATCCTGCCATTTGCAGTAACATGAATGGAACTGGAGGTCATTATGTTACATAAATTAAGCCAACCACAGAAAGACAAATATCCATGTTCTCATTCATATGGAAGAGCTAAAAAAGTGGATCTCACAAAAATAAAGAGCAGACTGATGGTTACCAGAGGCTATGAATGGAAGGGGAAAGGGAAGGGGTGCAAGGGAAAAAAAGAGTGTAAATATTTATTGCCACTGAACTGTGCACTTGAAAATGGTAAAGATGATAAATTATATACGTGTATTTTAGCTCCATAAAAAAGAATAAACTTTAGAGATTAGTTATGATCATGGTGGAGGTAGGGATGCAGTTGAGAAAGTTGTTCAAAATTAGAAATAAAGTCTAAGGATAACTAATACGGTTTGGCTCTGTGTCCCCACTCAAATCTCACCTTGATTTATAATCCCCACATGTCGAGGGAGGGAGGTGATTGGATCATGAGGGTAGTTTCCCACATGCTGTTCTCATGATAGTGAGTGAGTTGTCATAGATCTGATGGTTTTGTAAGTCTTCGAAAGTTCCTTCTTTGTTCTTCTCTCCTGCCACCTTGTGAAGAGGATATCTGCTTCCCCTTCTGCCATAATTGTAAGCTTTCTGAGACCTCCCCAGCCATGCAGAACTGTCAATTAAACCTCTTTCTTTTATAAATTACCCAGTCTCAAGGAAGTTCTTTATAGCAGTGTGAAAATGGACTAATACAATAGTTACATGTTCTTTCAGTATCATTGTTTAATTATAGATTATATAAATATCAAGGAGAATGCACCTATATTTGATTTTGTTATTTAATATTTCTTAGAGTCCAAAGACTCTGAAATTACACGATAATTTATAGATTCCTGTGGGGTAGAAAAGATAACCAAGTTCTTTACTTTGTATGTCATTAACCGTTTTTAAAATCTATTCACAAAAATTTCTTACAGCATTTATTTGACTGCCTGACTATATAAACTTATATACTTAAATTCTCCTTTGAACCAGACTTGCTATCTAACTGGTTTCCTCATCAATTAATGAGTTGCATGTCATTTTAGGTTTGGTTTTACCACATTATTCTGAACATATTCAGAATAGGTCAACATGCTACCAAATTATGAAAAATTTGTCAGTTTTCAGCACTTGTTGGATTTTGGTAGGCAATTAGGGGATTGTGAACCTATAATTTCATTACCATCAAAAACTACATTTACTCAGCTGTAGGGGACTCAAGTCAAAGATAATAAGAAAAAAAGGAAGTGTGAATCCTCAGAAATGATTCATAATTTAGTATCTTAGAATGCAATCTAATGTGAGTCATTTCTTTGAGGAGAGTAACAGAGTTGCAAATGTAACATCCCCAAAATAATGGCAAATAGTCTGTGATTCATGTTTAGAAAGACTTCATACTCAAGATCCCTAATCATAAAATTTAAAAACAGCAAACAAAACTGAAGAAAACATGAAAGTTATAAATAAAACTTTCTTAAATTTAAAATAGGTGAATTTTCCTATAGTAGTACTTCATGACAAATATAAACCTCTAGGTAATATCACAAATCTTTTGCAGTCTTTAAATGAGTTAAATACTTAAAACTAACACACCAGATAAAATAAATGCCAATTTATTCATACCAAGATTGAAAAAGGCTTATAAAGACATGAGAAATGTAACTTTTAATGAACAAGAATGATCTCAACATTAGGGATAATAATTAGAGACTAAGCTGTTAAAATATGGCTATGTTTGGATAAAAAGAAGCAGATAAACACAAGTACAAGGGTTACTACAATGAAAATTCTATTGTACATTATTTCTTATGATTTTTCTAACTTTTATGCAATGTTTCAAATATTGAAGACTTTGATTTAAATTTTAAAACGTTAATTAAAGTGTCTTAACTTTCTCCCTAGCAAAAACTCACCAGTTTTTGCTTGTTTGTTTGTTTTTAGGATAGGACTAAGAGAAAGGCAGAGATTTGTGGCTTTTTAAAGTGGTATTTATGGTTATTCCCCCCTCCCTAACTTACCGGAAGACAAAATGATACGGGAAGAAGAGGAAAGTTGATAGAAGGGAAGCTCTAGACAGACAGGAAAGCTGGAGTCATGAGTGGACGAGGAGACCCATGGAAGCGCCTCATGACAGAAATGGTTCTCCTTTGGTCATCTGCAAACTTTACCCAACAATGGGATCTCCTGGCATCATATGGAATAAAATCAGAAGTCTGGTATTTTGGTCCCAGCTGTTGAAACTTCTGCCTGGATTAAGCCTTCTTTTCCATTTCTCTGTGGGGCCACACTGCTCAGATTTCTCACACTTGGGCAACTTGCCTTGATATGTGAACCTTACTTAGGAAAATAGACAATTTTCTCTGGTCACTATCTCAGCCCACAAGGGAGATTTAGCATTTTTGGTGGACCCTCTTCTGCCACAATCCTAGAAGCTTGCAAAGATGAATTTATATCTATATATACATATCATCTATTTATCCACCCATCCATCTATCTAAATGTATATTCTAACTATCACAAATATGTTTCCATTGTGTAATTTTTGCATAATAATCTACACACATAAGTAAGATACACATAATATCTCAGAACTCATTTGATTCACTGTGAAATCTAAAATTAGGGAAACCTTTACTGATTGAAGGTGGCTCTTAAAAGCCATCTCTCCCAAAACTAATCCCATCAAAAAATGTAACAGACTATATCAATTTCAACAATAGTAATGAATATTTATGGAATGCTTAATAAATTATTTATTATTGGAAAAACTGTTATACACAGAACCTTTTAACAAGATGGGGAAAATTTTACAAATAAGCATTAGTCATCTTCCATATGCATTAAGAGTAAGCTGTTTTGCATGTGTTGCAATTTACCTTTCCTCTAAAAATAGAATAAGAAACTTTTCAGGCTAAAGATAACACTAACAAATAATTAAATATATAATAAGGAATCTGTGGTTTTAAAATACATTTTACATTTAATACATGTACACATTAATACATCATAAGAATATAATCAAAATACATTATTCTCATCAGTTTGTATAAATTGAGGATTTGTAGGGAAAGTGGACAGTTCACCCTGACCACCTCCCCCTCCTCAATTTTTCTACACACTATGCATAGGTCGGTCTCCTCCAACTAGTATCACTCCCTTGATATCCCTGTTTCCTGTTTTCCATCAAGAAGACAAGCCTTGGCATTTAATTATTTTGTTAGTTCATGTAAGTTAGTTACCCTGGATAAATTGTCAGTGTGACCCCAAATGGACAACAGATTCTTAAATAAGCTGGGGAGAAGCAGCAGAGAAGAAAAGAAAGAGTAAAATAATGTTTGACAAAATAACATGAAAATTCAGTGATTTTCCACAGTGAGGGAGGCATTCAAGGCCTACAGACTTGGAAACTGCCTTCCAGATGTCAAACAATAAGATGAATTCCACAACTACTAAAACTGCCGTGCATACAGGAAAATCAGAATGGAGACCAGAGTGCAGTGACATTATTCTCATGTAGAAATAAAATCCTTTGGAATATGCATTATAAAAGAATACAACTCCTTCAGGTCCAGAATTCCAAAAATCTATGCATCATCTTATAAGAATAGGGACCACTTGCCAGGTGTGGTGGCTCACGCCTGTAATCCCAGCAATTTGGGAGGCCAAAGCAGGAGGATCGCTGAGCCCATGAGTTCAAGACCAGGTTGGACAATGTAGTGAGACCCCATCTCTACAAAAACTTAAAAATTAACCAGGTGTGGTGGTGAATGCCTATAGTGCCAGCTACGTGGGAGGCGGAGGTGGGAGGATAGTTTGAACCCAGGGGGTCAAGACTGCAGTGAGCTATGATGGCACCACTACACTCCAGCTTGGGTGACAGAGACCCTGTATCAAAAAAAAAAGAAAGGAAAACACTGAAACTATCAAACGTTAACTTAGTAGTTGAATTTCAGAATCTTCAGGCCAAGGAGCCCGAGAAATCTACAGTCAGTACAAAGAATCTGATGCCGGGTAACTGTTGTTTCAAGGCAAATGTGGCTGTAACAGAGCAGACTCTTGATCTGGCATAAAACAGCAGACTCTTGATCTACCCAAAGAGGATAACAACCTAGATAGATCCAGGATGATGAAAAAGGCATGTCCAGGCAGGTCCTGGGCAGAAATGGTGGTCTTGGCTGCTTGCGGCTAATAAACTCATTTGATGAAGAACTAGACATTAGCATTAGAACCATGCCGCACATATTCTATGAGCCATTACTCTGTCTTCTACAAGATAAATGACGTGCAAATGTGACACATTAATACTGAAATTTCTCTGGATTCCAGCCACCCAAACCCACCTCAACTCCATCACACCAGTCTTGGCACAGTCTCCTTTTCTTATTTCTGAAAATCACCAAGAGTGTTACATAACTCAAAAAGAAGTTCACTCATGCTCTCTCCTGACTTCTTGACAAGGTGTTTTATCCCAGGCTGCTTGCCCTACCTCTTGGAATGCAGCACTAACAGAAGCTTCTGCCCCTTCCCAGATACTGTTCTGACCCCTCCGATGGTCAAAACTGACCTTGCTGTATGGTTAAGTGGGTGTTTGCCTCTCATACAATTAAGAGCTGTTTCCCATACATTTGCAACCCCTCTCCTCATTGCCTGATGCTTCAGATGGCTCTCTGTTCCATTTTCCACTGGGATATATGTGGTAGATTGCTTGCAAAAAATGGCACCAACTCTCCAATCCCCACTTCCTTTATCCATGACATTTTCCTCAAGAAGTGGAGTCAATTTCCCCCCTTGAATATCGGCTAGCTGTGCAATTAGCTTGGACAAACAGAATGTAGCAGAAGTGACATGTGCCTTACCTACATAGGCTTCTCAGACTTCTACAACCATCAAGATATAAAAAACCCAGCTAGCCTGCAGGAGGGTAAGAGATCATATGGGTCAGTCACCCCCATCAGCCTAGGGGACAGCCAGCCAGCTCCCAGAAGCAAGGCTGCCTAGCTGGCCTGTAGCTCCCCACAGATGCATGAAGCAACCTGGCCAATATCGGAACCACCCAGCTGGGACCAGCCTAAATTGCTGACCCCCAGAGTCCTGAACCCAATAAATGATTGTTATTTTAAGCCATTAACATTGGTAATGGTTTGTGATACAGCAGTACATTATTAATACAATATTCTATCCATGACCAATTGTCCACGTAGTGGTTAGCTCTGTGATCAATTAACTCTCTACATAGCAGAAATATTTGGATCTCCTGTGATATGTAATAGTATATTAACATATTAAAATAATATATTATATTGTAATATTATAATACTGCATTGTATTGCATTATATTATTATGCTATTGTACTGTATTTTATCAAATTACATTGCATTACATTACATCATTATATGTTCCTCCTCTTCTGAGTGCAGATAGCCCAGAGGAAGCTATGTCAGTGGTGGGGAGGAATGGGAAAGGGGGCATTAAAGCTAGTGGAAAACACTGTCCCTTCCCTCAGCTATAGTCTGCTTCTCAGTCTGACCTGCCCTGCTAAACTTCATTCTCTCATGATTTTCCCTAAGGAACACCTCAGTGTGGCTTTCACTGAGGCTCCAGTTCTTTCAGATACACCTGCCTATACTTCCGTTACTTAGGATACCTCAGATGCAAGTACTTACAATGGCTGTCATAAATAGTGAGAAAATGTATTTTCTCACATACCATGAAATCCAGATGTAGACAGTTCCAGGGTTGCTTCATTAAGTGGCTCCATGACATCGCCAATAATTCATCTTTCTGCCCATTTGTTTGCAATTCATCAGTTTTGCCCTCATCATTGCTCTCTCCTGGGCACAAAAGGGATACTGCAATCACGTAGTCATCAGATCTAGACATGATAGAATCTCTTCCTAAATGTGCATAACAGTTCTCTCACTCTCTCTTTTTGTTTTTTATAGATAACTTCCTCCTAGAGTTTGAACTAGGGATTCCCTTAGAAAGTCTGTCTAGCTGTAGTGCTATATGGAACCGCCCAGCCACATTCTTAGGTTGTGTTGGATGCACTCTTGCCTGACCCTGAAGTCGTCTTTTTCTTGTCTTACCGACTCATTCTGGTTGTGTATATCTTTCCGCAGTATCCTGAGAAAAGGTATGGGGGAAGCAAATGTTTTGAGTTCTTGCATGTTTGAAATGTCTTTCCTTTCATATTTGATATGATATGGTTTGGTTCTGTGTCCCCACCCAAATCGCACATCAAATTGTCATTCCCAGTGTTGGAACAGGGGACTGGTGGGAGGTGATTGAATCATGGGGACAGACTTCTCCCTTGTTGTTCTCAAGGTAGAGTTCTTAAGAGATCTAGTTGTTTAGCACCTCTAGAGATCTAGATTGCATAGCACCTTTCCACTTTCCATTCTCTCTCTCTCTCCCTCTCTCTCTCTCTCTCCCTCCTGCTGGCCACGTGAAGATTTGCTTGCTTCTCCTTCGCCTTCTGCCATGATTGTAAGTTTCCTGAGGCCTCCCCAGGAGCAGAAGCTTGAACAGCCCATAAAACCATGAAGCTAGGCCGGGCGCGGTGGCTCAAGCCTGTAATCCCAGCACTTTGGGAGGCCGAGACGGGCGGATCACGAAGTCAGGAGATCGAGACCATCCTGGCTAACTCGGTGAAACCCCGTCTCTACTAAAAATACAAAAACTAGCCGGGCGGGGTGGCAGGCGCCTGTAGTCCCAGCTACTCCGGAGGCTGAGGCAGGAGAATGGCGTAAACCTGGGAGGCGGAGCTTGCAGTGAGCTGAGATCCGGCCACTGCACTCCAGTCGGGGCGACAGAGCCAGACTCCGCCTCAAAAAAAAAAAATAAAAATAAATAAATAAATAAAACCATGAAGCTATTAAACCTCTTTTCTTTATAAATTACCTAGTCTTAGGTATGTCTTTATAGTAGTGTGAAAATGGACTAATATGTCATATCAGTTTGGTTGTGAATAGAATCTCAGGTTAAAAATAATTTTTCACCAGGATTTGAAGGTATCACTCACACTTTCTACCTCCAGGTTGATGCCATATTTTTCTCCACTTACTGTATTTGCCTTTTTTTTAGTTTTCTTGCTGTAAGTTTTCATCCCTAATCTTTTAATATTATATAATGAAGTTCCCTAATATAAGTCTCTTTATATTCATTATAGCACATGCTCTGTGGGTCCTTCACTACTGGGAAATTTTCTTCAATTTTTTTAGCTGATTTTCTCTCATTTTTTTTTTTCTGTTCTCTTTTAACCTATTAGTCAGATATTAGATGTCCTAGTCAATACCATAAATACCTTATGTTTCTGTTTTATGTTACAATTCTCTTTATGTTGTTTTCTATTTCAACTTTAATTTTGTTATTCCAGCTTTTTTTCTCTGATTTTTCCCCTTTTTATCACTGGAGCATCTTCACAGAGTTCATATCTCTAATAATATTTTTATAATTTTTAAGCTTTTAAAAACTATTCTCTTCGTTGTCTCTGTTGCCTGCAATTTACTCCTGTGTTTATTTTAGTGAGTTTTCATTTTGGAAGTTTTCTTTAAATATATCCTGGTTTGACCAATTTTTTGGACTATGGATTATTTTACTTATAAGACACTCAGGATATGAACTGGATTTCTTTTGGAAGACCTCCAACTGTCCATATTTAGTATTTCCTATGGATGATGAGTTTCTTATGAGAAAAACCTTCCAAATTTCTACCCAGGAGTATGAATTACCGAAACAGGAGATGAAGGAAGTTGGAGAAGCTGCCATTCAGTATATAGATTTATACTTAATCTCAAACTGTTCCCTCAAGTGGGGACATCAATAAAATAGTCCATCACACAGAAAAGTGACCAATATCTCTCTGTAGTGACCCGCATTACCCAAGTTACTTTAAGATTTGGATAATCTTTGTTTCCCTTATGCATCCAATAGTACATGTTGTGAACTGAGTTTTGTCTCCCCAAAATTTATATGTTGAAGGTCTAATCCCTGGCTTCTCAGAATATAATTGCATAGTCATGTGTTGCTTAATGATGGGCATGCTTTCTGAGAAATGCGTTACTGAGCCATTTCATTATACTGCAAATGTCATAGAATGCACTTACACAAACCTAAGTGGTATGGTCTACCACACACCTGGGCTATGTGGAATAGCCTATTGTTCCTAGGCTATAAACCTGTATGGTATGGGACCGTATACCGTAGGCAACTATAACACAAAAGTAAATACAGTCATCCCTGGATATCCATGGGGGATTGGTTTCAGGACCTCCCATGGATACCAAAATCTGCAGATGCTAGAGTCTTTAATATAAAATGGCATAGTAGTTGCATATAACCTATGCATATCCTCTTGTGTACAGTACTTAAATCATCTCTAGATTACTTACAATACCTAACAAAATGTAAATGCTGTGTAAACACTTGTTATACTATGTTATTTAGCAACAATGACAAGAAAAATGTTTGTACATGTTCAGTATAGATGAAATTTTATGTTTTTCAAATATTTGTGATCTCCAATTGGTTGAATACACAGATGCAGAACCCATGAATCCAGGGGACTGATGGTATTTGTGTATCTAAACATATGTAAACATAGAAAAGGCACAGTAAAAATATGGTACAGAAGATTAAAAGTGGTACACCTATGATATGGTTTGGCTCTGTATCCTTACCCAAATCTCTTCTCGAATTGTGATCCCCACATGTTGAGGGAGGGACCTGTGTGTCAAGGAGGGAGGTGTGTCATCCCCGTGTGTCAAGGAGGGAGGTGATTGGATCATGGGGGTGGTTTCCCACAGGCTGTTCTCATGATAGTGAGTGAGTTCTCCTGAGATCTGATGGTTTTATAAATGGTAGCTTATGTATTTAAGCTTATGGTAGCTTATGCATTCTCAAATGCTCACTCTCATCTGCTGCCATATAAAATGTGCCTGCTTCCCCTTTTGCCATGATTATGTTTCCTGAGGCCTTACAAGTCATGCAGAACTGTGAGTCAATTAAGCCTCTTTCCTTTATATATGACCCAGTCTCAGCTAGTATCTTTACAGCAGTGTGAGAATGGACTAATACAACCTACATAGGACATTTACCATGAATTGAGCTTGCAGGATTGGAGATTGTTCTGGGCGTGTCAGTGAGTGAGCGGTGAGTGAATGCAGTGGATTAGAACATCACTGCACACTAACATAGACTTTATAAACACTCTACACCTAGGCTACACTAAATTTATACACAAGTATTTTTCTGTCTTCAATAATGAAGTAACTTTACTGAAAATTTTTTATTTTATAAACTTCTAAATTTTTTAACTTGTTAACTTTTGTAATAATATTTAGCTTAAGCACAAACACATTAAACAGCTGTACAAAATAATTTCTTTATATCTTCATTCTATAAACTTTCTTCTATTTAAATTTTTTTAAACTTTTTAAACATTTTTGTTAAAAACTAAGACACACACACACATTAGCCTAGGCCTACACAAAGTCAGGATTGTCAATATCACTGTCTTCCAACTCCGTATCTTGTTCCACTGGAAGGTCTTCAGGGGAAATAGTATTCATGGAACTGTCATCTCCTATGATAACAGTGCCTTCTTCTGAAATATCTCCTGAAGGACATACCTGAGCCTGTTTTACAGTTAACTTTTTTCTTTAAGTAGAATGAGTACACTCTAAAATAACTAAAAAGTATAATAGAGTAAATACATAAGCCAGTAATAGTCATTTATTAATATTTTCAAGTATTATGTGCTGTAATTGCATTTGCTATACTTTTATACAACCAGCAGTGCAGTAGGTTTGTTTCCACCAGCATCACTACAATATATGAGTAATGCATTGCACTAAGACCTTATACCGATAGGAATTTTTTAGACCCATTATAATCTTATGTAATTGCTGTCATATAAGTGGTCCCTCGTTGACCAAAAGGTCGTTATGTGGTGCATGACTATGTGGAGAGAGGGCCTTTAAACAGGTAATTAAGTTAAAATGAGGCCATTAGCTGGGCCCTAATCCAATCTGATTGATTTCTTTATAAAAAGAGATTAGGACATAGAAACACAGAGATAGTAGACCATGGAAAACACGGAGAGAAGATGGTGATCTCTAAGCCAAGGAGAGGCCTCAGGAGAAATCAACTCTGCTGACACCTTGATCTTGGACTTCCATTCTCCAGAACTATGAGAAAATATTTCTGTGGTTTAGGCCACCCAGTCCGTGGCATTTTGTTATGGCAGGCCTTGCACACCAATACAGTGCCTAAAATGTACACAAAAGCTGTGTTGCAGAACTTTCTCCTTAGTTCAGCTAAAACTGGGCTCTTGTCACACGACCAGGAAAGATTAGGCTCTCAGACACATAGAAGGTTGAGGAAAATGAAATTTATTGGGAAAAAAGAAAAAAGGAAGAATAACTCTCAGCAAAGCGAGAGAGTGTCCTGCTGGCAGGTTTCCTTCTCACAGATTGAATCCCAGATTACCCCAGGAACTGAGGAGGCCAGATTCCTCCCACCTGCAAACAGTATGAACTTTCCCAGGCTCCACCCCATCCTCCTGGTGCACAGGTGGGCACAGTTGAGAGCGAATCAGTCAGAAAATGGCGGGCTTCATCCAGGACAAGCAGTTCGGTTTTTCAGCTTTCAGGCTGTTTTAGGCTTGAAGTCGTGGTATCGCTGGGGACCTTGACTGTCTCCTGTCTCTATCAGCTGCTAATAAGTATTTGTTTTTAGTGAATAATCAATTTGACTAGTTGACTGTCGGTGTGCTGCCTGTCTGCTCTTGCCTACTACAAGGTCATCTACAGAGAGCTTCCCCATGCTGATGGCTTCCCCCAGCCCTCTGCCTGAGACCAAGGAAGGAGCAGAGCAGGTCACAGTTCCTGATTTTGGGGCAACCCTCAACCAACAAGGAATCCAAATCAATAGGTAAGTACTCCGCCTTTCTTACCCCTTAGTGGAACAATTCTGACATGTGTCTCTCACAGCGTACCTAGCACAGCCAAGCTTTTTTGCCGACTGCCATCCCATAACCAAGTCTTAAAGCTAAAGGGTTGCATGAGGGGAAAAAATCAAAAGGGAAAATGCAACAGCAATTACTTGAAAATAGAGGCCAGGCTCAGTGGCTCACACCTATAATCCCAGTGCTTTGGGAGGCTGAGGCAGGAAGATCCCTTAGGCCCAGGAGTTCAAAGTTAAGGTGAGTTATAATCATACCATTGCACTCCAGCCTGGATGACAGAGCAAGAACCTGTCCCTAAAACAACATCGAATAAATAAAATAAAAACCGAAATACATTAACCTTTGTTGGTCTAAAAGGAAGAAGCTGAGGCAAAATTAACACAAATAGTTTCTCGGGGCCCGGCTTGATGATTGCTATCCAGGAGCAGATTCCAGTTGCCCTGAATACAACCTCAATTAAGAGTTACAAGAGGATCCTTAAAGGGAAAGAGGAGGCAGTTCCTGAGTTGTTTACCAAGAATTTAAATTGAAATTACATTAGCTATTGATTAGCTATATGTTGTTTCTTGTATCACAAATTCTAGGAACATGAAGATAATGGACCGGGCAGCTACTTAGGAACAAAATGCCTTTAACCAATTGCCTCCAGTAATAGGTTGGGGGCGGGGTTTGGACCGCACCAGGAATGAAGTCCTATGCTCAACTTCCTCTGGGCCTGCAAACCTCACGTATGTCAGACTGCTCTGAACTTTTTTGTCTTTTCTCTCACCCTTATTCCTACTACACTAATAAAAATTCAATCTGTGGTTGCTCCAGCCTTCTCTTAAACAAGCTTCAGCATTCAATAGTGTTCACTGTGAAAAAGACTGTTTTCAAATCAGACCTAGGTCACTTAGAAAATGTTGCATCAGTACTTTAAAAATAGAAATATAAAGACCTTTTTTTTTTATTATTATACTTTAAGTTCTAGGGTATATGTGCATAACGTGCAGGTTTGTTACATATGTATATATGTGCCATGTTGGTGTGCTGCACCCATCAACTCGTCAGCACCCATCAATTCATCATTTATATCAGGTATAACTCCCCAATGCAATCCCTCCCCCCTCCCCCCTCCCCATGATAGGCCCCAGTGTGTGATGTTCCCCTTCCCCAGTCCAAGTGAGCTCATTGTTCGGTTCCCACCTATGAGTGAGAACATGCGGTGTTTGATTTTCTCTTCTTGTGATAGTTTGCTAAGAATGATGGTTTCCAGCTGCATCCATGTCCCTACAAAGGATGCAAACTCATCGTTTTTTATGGCTGCATAGTATTCCATGATGTATATGTGCCACATTTTCTTAATCCAGTCTGTCACTGATGGACATTTGGGTTGATTCCAAGTCTTTGCTATTGTGAATAGTGCCGCAATAAACATACGTGTGCATGTGTCTTTGTAGTAGCATAATTTATAATCCTTTGGGTATATACCCAGTAGTGGGATGGCTGGGTGATATGGTACATCTAGTTCTAGATCCTTGAGGAATTGCCATACTGTTTTCCATAATGGTTGAACTAGTTTACAATCCCACCAACAGTGTAAAAGTGTTCCTATTTCTCCACATCCTCTCCAACACCTGTTTTTTCCTGATTTTTTAATGATTGCCATTCTAACTGGTGTGAGATGGTATCTCATTGTGGTTTTGATTTGCATTTCTCTGATGGCCAGTGATGATGAGCATTTTTTCATGTGTCTGTTGGCTGTATGAATGTCTTCTTTTGAGAAATATCTGTTCATATCCTTTCCCCACTTTTTGATGGGGTTGTTTGTTTTTTTCTTGTATATTTGTTTGAGTTCTTTGTAGATTCTGGAAATTAGCCCTTTGTCAGATGAGTAGATTGCAAAAATTTTCTCCCACTCTGTAGGTTGCCTGTTCACTCTGATGGTAGTTTCTTTTGCTGTGCAGAAGCTGTTTAGTTTAATGAGATCCCATTTGTCAATTTTGGCTTTTGCTGCCGTTGCTTTTGGTGTTTTAGACATGAAGTCCTTGCCCATGCCTATGTCCTGAATGGTACTACCTAGATTTTCTTCTAGGGTTTTTATGGTATTAGGTCTAACATTTAAGTCTCTAATCCATCTTGAATTAATCTTCGTATAAGGAGTAAGGAAAGGATCCAGTTTCAGCTTTCTACTTATGGCTAGCCAATTTTCCCAGCACCATTTATTAAATAGGGAATCCTTTCCCCATTTCTTGTTTTTCTCAGGTTTGTCAAAGATCAGATGGTTGTAGATGTGTGGCATTATTTCTGAGGACTCCGTTCTGTTCCATTGGTCTATATCTCTGTTTTGGTACCAGTACCATGCTGTTTTGGTTACTGTAGCCTTGTAGTATAGTTTGAAGTCAGGTAGCGTGACGCCTCCGGCTTTGTCCTTTTGACTTAGGATTGTCTTGGCAATACGGGCTCTTTTTTGGTTCCATATGAACTTTAAAGCAGTTTTTTCCAATTCGGTGAAGAAACTCATTGGTAGCTTGATGGGGATGGCATTGAATCTATAAATTACCTTGGGCAGTATGGCCATTTTCACAATATTGATTCTGCCTATCCATGAGCATGGTATGTTCTTCCATTTGTTTGTGTCCTCTTTGATTTCACTGAGCAGTGGTTTGTAGTTCTCCTTGAAGAGGTCCTTTACATCCCTTGTAAGTTGGATTCCTAGGTATTTTATTCTCTTTGAAGCAATTGTGAATGGAAGTTCATTCCTGATTTGGCTCTCTGCTTGTCTGTTTCTGGTGT
>NW_022321584.1:0-3912 GCF_002776525.5 Piliocolobus tephrosceles | reverse complement strand
AGCTAGCCAATTTTCCCAGCACCATTTATTAAATAGGGAATCCTTTCCCCATTTCTTGTTTTTCTCAGGTTTGTCAAATATCAGATGGTTGTAGATGTGTGGCATTATTTCTGAAGGCTCCGTTCTGTTCCATTGGTCTATATCTCTGTTTTGGTACCAGTACCATGCTGTTTTGGTTACTGTAGCCTTGTAGTATAGTTTGAAGTCAGGTAGCGTGACGCCTCCGGCTTTGTCCTTTTGACTTAGGATTGTCTTGGCAATGTGGGCTCTTTTTTGGTTCCATATGAACTTTAAAGCAGTTTTTTCCAATTCGGTGAAGAAACTCATTGGTAGCTTGATGGGGATGGCATTGAATCTATAAATAACCTTGGGCAGTATGGCCATTTTCACGATATTGATTCTTCCTATCCATGAGCATGGTATGTTCTTCCATTTGTTTGTGTCCTCTTTTATTTCCCTGAGCAGTGGTTTGTAGTTCTCCTTGAAGAGGTCCTTTACATCCCTTGTAAGTTGGATTCCTAGGTATTTTATTCTCTTTGAAGCAATTGTGAATGGAAGTTCATTCCTGATTTGGCTCTCTGCTTGTCTGTTACTGGTGTATAAGAATGCTTGTGATTTTTGCACATTAATTTTGTATCCTGAGACTTTGCTGAAGTTGCTTATCAGCTTAAGAAGATTTTGGGCTGAGACGATGGGGTTTTCTAAATATACAATCATGTCATCTGCAAACAGGGACAATTTGACTTCTTCTTTTCCTAACTGAATACCCTTGATTTCTTTCTCTTGCCTGATTGCCCTAGCCAGAACTTCCAACACTATGTTGAATAGGAGTGGTGAGAGAGGGCATCCCTGTCTTGTGCCAGTTTTCAAAGGGAACTTTTCCAGTTTTTGCCCATTCAGTATGATATTAGCTGTGGGTTTGTCATAAATAGCTCTTATTATTTTGAGGTACGTTCCATCAATACCGAATTTGTTGAGCGTTTTTAGCATGAAGGGCTGTTGAATTTTGTCAAAAGCCTTTTCTGCATCTATTGAGATAATCATGTGGTTCTTGTCTTTGGTTCTGTTTATATGCTGGATTACGTTGATTGATTTGCGAATGTTGAACCAGCCTTGCATCCCAGGGATGAAGCCCACTTGATTATGGTGGATAAGCTTTTTGATGTGCTGCTGAATCCGGTTTGCCAGTATTTTATTGAGGATTTTTGCATCGATGTTCATCAGGGAGATTGGTCTAAAATTCTCTTTTTTTGTTGTGTCTCTGCCAGGCTTTGGTATCAGGATGATGTTGGCCTCATAAAATGAGTTAGGGAGGATTCCCTCTTTTTCTATTGATTGGAATAGTTTCAGAAGGAATGGTACCAGCTCCTCCTTGTACCTCTGGTAGAATTCAGCTGTGAATCCATCTGGTCCTGGGCTTTTTTTGGTGGGCAGGCTATTAATTGTTGCCTCAATTTCAGAGGCTGCTATTGGTCTATTCAGGGATTCAACTTCTTCCTGGTTTAGTCTTGGAAGAGTGTACGTGTCCAGGAAATTATCCATTTCTTCTAGATTTTCTAGTTGATTTGCGTAGAGGTGTTTATAGTATTCTCTGATGGTAGTTTGTATTTCTGTGGGGTCGGTGGTGATATCCCCTTTATCATTTTTTATTGCGTCTATTTGATTCCTCTCTCTTTTCTTCTTTATTAATCTTGCTAGCGGTCTGTCAATTTTGTTGATCTTTTCAAAAAACCAACTCCTGGATTCATTGATTTTTTGGAGGGTTTTTTGTGTCTCTATCTCCTTCAGTTCTGCTCTGATCTTAGTTATTTCTTGCCTTCTGCTAGCTTTTGAATGTGTTTGCTCTTGCCTCTCTAGTTCATTTAATTGTGATGTTAGAGTGTCAATTTTAGATCTTTCCTGCTTTCTCTTGTGGGCATGTAGTGCTATAAATTTCCCTCTACACACTGCTTTAAATGTGTCCCAGAGATTCTGGTATGTTGTATCTTTGTTCTCATTGGTTTCAAAGAACATCTTTATTTCTGCTTTCATTTCGTTATGTACCCAGTAGTCATTCAGGAGCAGGTTGTTCAGTTTCCATGTAGTTGAGCGGTTTTGATTGAGTTTCTTAGTCCTGAGTTCTAGTTTGATTGCACTGTGGTCTGAGAGACAGTTTGTTATAATTTCTGTTCTTTTACATTTGCTGAGGAGTGCTTTACTTCCAACTATGTGGTCAATTTTGGAATAAGTGCGATGTGGTGCTGAGAAGAATGTATATTCTGTCGACTTGGGGTGGAGAGTTCTATAGATGTCTATTAGGTCCGCTTGGTGCAGAGATGAGTTCAATTCCTGGATATCCTTGTTAACTTTCTGTCTCGTTGATCTGTCTAATGTTGACAGTGGAGTGTTGAAGTCTCCCATTATTATTGTATGGGAGTCTAAGTCTCTTTGTAAGTCTCTAAGGACTTGCTTTATGAATCTGGGTGCTCCTGTATTGGGTGCATATATATTTAGGATAGTTAGCTCTTCCTGTTGAATTGATCCCTTTACCATTATGTAATGGCCTTCTTTGTCTCTTTTGATCTTTGATGGTTTAAAGTCTGTTTTATCAGAGACTAGGATTGCAACCCCTGCTTTTTTTTGTTCTCCATTTGCTTGGTAGATCTTCCTCCATCCCTTTATTTTGAGCCTATGTATGTCTCTGCATGTGAGATGGGTCTCCTGAAGACAGCAGACTGATGGGTCTTGACTCTTTATCCAGTTTGCCAGTCTGTGTCTTTTAATTGGAGCATTTAGTCCATTTACATTTAAGGTTAATATTGTTATGTGTGAACTTGATCCTGCCATTATGATATTAACTGGTTATTTTGCTCATTAGTTGATGCAGTTTCTTCCTAGCCTCGATGGTCCTTACATTTTGGCATGTTTTTGCAATGGCTGGTACCAGTTGTTCCTTTCCATGTTTAGGGCTTCCTTCAGGGTCTCTTGTAAGGCAGGCCTGGTGGTGACAAAATCTCTAAGCATTTGCTTATCTGTAAAGAATTTTATTTCTCCTTCACTTATGAAACTTAGTTTGGCTGGATATGAAATTCTGGGTTTAAAATTCTTTTCTTTAAGAACGTTGAATATTGGCCCCTACTCTCTTCTGGCTTGTAGAGTTTCTGCCGAGAGATCTGCTCTCAGTCTGATGGGCTTCCCTTTGTGGGTAACCCGACCTTTCTCTCTGGCTGCCCTTAAGATTTTTTCCTTCATTTCAACTTTGGTGAATCTGGCAATTATGTGTCTTGGAGTTGCTCTTCTGGAGGAGTATCTTTGTGGCGTTCTCTGTATTTCCTGAATGTGAATGTTGGCCTGCCCTGCTAGGTTGGGGAAGTTCTCCTGGATGATATCCTGTAGAGTGTTTTCCAATTTGGTTCCATTTTCCCCCTCACTTTCAGGCACCCCAATCAGACGTAGATTTGGTCTTTTGACATAATCCCATACTTCTTGCAGGCTTTGTTCATTTCTTTTTCTTCTTTTTTCTTTTGGTTTCTCTTCTCGCTTCATTTCATTCATTTGATCCTCCATCGCTGATACTCTTTTTTCCAGTTGATCGAGTCGGTTACTGAAGCTTGTGCATTTGTCACGTATTTCTCGTGTCATGGTTTTCATCTCTGTCATTTCATTTATGACCTTCTCTGCATTAATTAGTCTAGCTGTCAATTCTTCCACTTTTTTTTCAAGATTTTTAGTTTCTTTGCGCTGGGTACGTAATTCCTCCTTTAGCTCTGAGAGGTTTGATGGACTGAAGCCTTCTTCTCTCATCTCATCAAAATCATTCTCTGACCAGCTTTGATCCGTTGCTGGCGATGGGCTGTGCTCCTTTGCAGGAGGAGATGCGCTCTTATTTTTTGAATTTCCAGCTTTTCTGCCCTGCTTTTTCCCCATCTTTGT
>NW_022321583.1:18186-22098 GCF_002776525.5 Piliocolobus tephrosceles | reverse complement strand
ACAAAGATGGGGAAAAAGCAGGGCAGAAAAGCTGGAAATTCAAAAAATAAGAGCGCATCTCCTCCTGCAAAGGAGCACAGCCCATCGCCAGCAACGGATCAAAGCTGGTCAGAGAATGATTTTGATGAGATGAGAGAAGAAGGCTTCAGTCCATCAAACCTCTCAGAGCTAAAGGAGGAATTACGTACCCAGCGCAAAGAAACTAAAAATCTTGAAAAAAAAGTGGAAGAATTGACAGCTAGACTAATTAATGCAGAGAAGGTCATAAATGAAATGACAGAGATGAAAACCATGACACGAGAAATACGTGACAAATGCACAAGCTTCAGTAACCGACTCGATCAACTGGAAAAAAGAGTATCAGCGATGGAGGATCAAATGAATGAAATGAAGCGAGAAGAGAAACCAAAAGAAAAAAGAAGAAAAAGAAATGAACAAAGCCTGCAAGAAGTATGGGATTATGTCAAAAGACCAAATCTACGTCTGATTGGGGTGCCTGAAAGTGAGGGGGAAAATGGAACCAAATTGGAAAACACTCTACAGGATATCATCCAGGAGAACTTCCCCAACCTAGCAGGGCAGGCCAACATTCACATTCAGGAAATACAGAGAACGCCACAAAGATACTCCTCCAGAAGAGCAACTCCAAGACACATAATTGCCAGATTCACCAAAGTTGAAATGAAGGAAAAAATCTTAAGGGCAGCCAGAGAGAAAGGTCGGGTTACCCACAAAGGGAAGCCCATCAGACTGAGAGCAGATCTCTCGGCAGAAACTCTACAAGCCAGAAGAGAGTAGGGGCCAATATTCAACGTTCTTAAAGAAAAGAATTTTAAACCCAGAATTTCATATCCAGCCAAACTAAGTTTCATAAGTGAAGGAGAAATAAAATTCTTTACAGATAAGCAAATGCTTAGAGATTTTGTCACCACCAGGCCTGCCTTACAAGAGACCCTGAAGGAAGCCCTAAACATGGAAAGGAACAACTGGTACCAGCCATTGCAAAAACATGCCAAAATGTAAGGACCATCGAGGCTAGGAAGAAACTGCATCAACTAATGAGCAAAATAACCAGTTAATATCATAATGGCAGGATCAAGTTCACACATAACAATATTAACCTTAAATGTAAATGGACTAAATGCTCCAATTAAAAGACACAGACTGGCAAACTGGATAAAGAGTCAAGACCCATCAGTCTGCTGTCTTCAGGAGACCCATCTCACATGCAGAGACATACATAGGCTCAAAATAAAGGGATGGAGGAAGATCTACCAAGCAAATGGAGAACAAAAAAAAGCAGGGGTTGCAATCCTAGTCTCTGATAAAACAGACTTTAAACCATCAAAGATCAAAAGAGACAAAGAAGGCCATTACATAATGGTAAAGGGATCAATTCAACAGGAAGAGCTAACTATCCTAAATATATATGCACCCAATACAGGAGCACCCAGATTCATAAAGCAAGTCCTTAGAGACTTACAAAGAGACTTAGACTCCCATACAATAATAATGGGAGACTTCAACACTCCACTGTCAACATTAGACAGATCAACGAGACAGAAAGTTAACAAGGATATCCAGGAATTGAACTCATCTCTGCACCAAGCGGACCTAATAGACATCTATAGAACTCTCCACCCCAAGTCGACAGAATATACATTCTTCTCAGCACCACATCGCACTTATTCCAAAATTGACCACATAGTTGGAAGTAAAGCACTCCTCAGCAAATGTAAAAGAACAGAAATTATAACAAACTGTCTCTCAGACCACAGTGCAATCAAACTAGAACTCAGGACTAAGAAACTCAATCAAAACCGCTCAACTACATGGAAACTGAACAACCTGCTCCTGAATGACTACTGGGTACATAACGAAATGAAAGCAGAAATAAAGATGTTCTTTGAAACCAATGAGAACAAAGATACAACATACCAGAATCTCTGGGACACATTTAAAGCAGTGTGTAGAGGGAAATTTATAGCACTACATGCCCACAAGAGAAAGCAGGAAAGATCTAAAATTGACACTCTAACATCACAATTAAATGAACTAGAGAGGCAAGAGCAAACACATTCAAAAGCTAGCAGAAGGCAAGAAATAACTAAGATCAGAGCAGAACTGAAGGAGATAGAGACACAAAAAACCCTCCAAAAAATCAATGAATCCAGGAGTTGGTTTTTTGAAAAGATCAACAAAATTGACAGACCGCTAGCAAGATTAATAAAGAAGAAAAGAGAGAGGAATCAAATAGACGCAATAAAAAATGATAAAGGGGATATCACCACCGACCCCACAGAAATACAAACTACCATCAGAGAATACTATAAACACCTCTACGCAAATCAACTAGAAAATCTAGAAGAAATGGATAATTTCCTGGACACGTACACTCTTCCAAGACTAAACCAGGAAGAAGTTGAATCCCTGAATAGACCAATAGCAGCCTCTGAAATTGAGGCAACAATTAATAGCCTGCCCACCAAAAAAAGCCCAGGACCAGATGGATTCACAGCTGAATTCTACCAGAGGTACAAGGAGGAGCTGGTACCATTCCTTCTGAAACTATTCCAATCAATAGAAAAAGAGGGAATCCTCCCTAACTCATTTTATGAGGCCAACATCATCCTGATACCAAAGCCTGGCAGAGACACAACAAAAAAAGAGAATTTTAGACCAATCTCCCTGATGAACATCGATGCAAAAATCCTCAATAAAATACTGGCAAACCGGATTCAGCAGCACATCAAAAAGCTTATCCACCATAATCAAGTGGGCTTCATCCCTGGGATGCAAGGCTGGTTCAACATTCGCAAATCAATCAACGTAATCCAGCATATAAACAGAACCAAAGACAAGAACCACATGATTATCTCAATAGATGCAGAAAAGGCTTTTGACAAAATTCAACAGCCCTTCATGCTAAAAACGCTCAACAAATTCGGTATTGATGGAACGTACCTCAAAATAATAAGAGCTATTTATGACAAACCCACAGCTAATATCATACTGAATGGGCAAAAACTGGAAAAGTTCCCTTTGAAAACTGGCACAAGACAGGGATGCCCTCTCTCACCACTCCTATTCAACATAGTGTTGGAAGTTCTGGCTAGGGCAATCAGGCAAGAGAAAGAAATCAAGGGTATTCAGTTAGGAAAAGAAGAAGTCAAATTGTCCCTGTTTGCAGATGACATGATTGTATATTTAGAAAACCCCATCGTCTCAGCCCAAAATCTTCTTAAGCTGATAAGCAACTTCAGCAAAGTCTCAGGATACAAAATTAATGTGCAAAAATCACAAGCATTCTTATACACCAGTAACAGACAAGCAGAGAGCCAAATCAGGAATGAACTTCCATTCACAATTGCTTCAAAGAGAATAAAATACCTAGGAATCCAACTTACAAGGGATGTAAAGGACCTCTTCAAGGAGAACTACAAACCACTGCTCAGGGAAATAAAAGAGGACACAAACAAATGGAAGAACATACCATGCTCATGGATAGGAAGAATCAATATCGTGAAAATGGCCATACTGCCCAAGGTTATTTATAGATTCAATGCCATCCCCATCAAGCTACCAATGAGTTTCTTCACCGAATTGGAAAAAACTGCTTTAAAGTTCATATGGAACCAAAAAAGAGCCCACATTGCCAAGACAATCCTAAGTCAAAAGGACAAAGCCGGAGGCGTCACGCTACCTGACTTCAAACTATACTACAAGGCTACAGTAACCAAAACAGCATGGTACTGGTACCAAAACAGAGATATAGACCAATGGAACAGAACGGAGCCTTCAGAAATAATGCCACACATCTACAACCATCTGATATTTGACAAACCTGAGAAAAACAAGAAATGGGGAAAGGATTCCCTATTTAATAAATGGTGCTGGGAAAATTGGCTAGCT
>NW_022321583.1:0-18086 GCF_002776525.5 Piliocolobus tephrosceles | reverse complement strand
ACACCAGAAACAGACAAGCAGAGAGCCAAATCAGGAATGAACTTCCATTCACAATTGCTTCAAAGAGAATAAAATACCTAGGAATCCAACTTACAAGGGATGTAAAGGACCTCTTCAAGGAGAACTACAAACCACTGCTCAGTGAAATCAAAGAGGACACAAACAAATGGAAGAACATACCATGCTCATGGATAGGCAGAATCAATATTGTGAAAATGGCCATACTGCCCAAGGTAATTTATAGATTCAATGCCATCCCCATCAAGCTACCAATGAGTTTCTTCACCGAATTGGAAAAAACTGCTTTAAAGTTCATATGGAACCAAAAAAGAGCCCGTATTGCCAAGACAATCCTAAGTCAAAAGGACAAAGCCGGAGGCGTCACGCTACCTGACTTCAAACTATACTACAAGGCTACAGTAACCAAAACAGCATGGTACTGGTACCAAAACAGAGATATAGACCAATGGAACAGAACGGAGTCCTCAGAAATAATGCCACACATCTACAACCATCTGATCTTTGACAAACCTGAGAAAAACAAGAAATGGGGAAAGGATTCCCTATTTAATAAATGGTGCTGGGAAAATTGGCTAGCCATAAGTAGAAAGCTGAAACTGGATCCTTTCCTTACTCCTTATACGAAGATTAATTCAAGATGGATTAGAGACTTAAATGTTAGACCTAATACCATAAAAACCCTAGAAGAAAATCTAGGTAGTACCATTCAGGACATAGGCATGGGCAAGGACTTCATGTCTAAAACACCAAAAGCAACGGCAGCAAAAGCCAAAATTGACAAATGGGATCTCATTAAACTAAACAGCTTCTGCACAGCAAAAGAAACTACCATCAGAGTGAACAGGCAACCTACAGAGTGGGAGAAAATTTTTGCAATCTACTCATCTGACAAAGGGCTAATTTCCAGAATCTACAAAGAACTCAAACAAATATACAAGAAAAAAACAAACAACCCCATCAAAAAGTGGGGAAAGGATATGAACAGATATTTCTCAAAAGAAGACATTCATACAGCCAACAGACACATGAAAAAATGCTCATCATCACTGGCCATCAGAGAAATGCAAATCAAAACCACAATGAGATACCATCTCACACCAGTTAGAATGGCAATCATTAAAAAATCAGGAAAAAACAGGTGTTGGAGAGGATGTGGAGAAATAGGAACACTTTTACACTGTTGGTGGGATTGTAAACTAGTTCAACCATTATGGAAAACAGTATGGCAATTCCTCAAGGATCTAGAACTAGATGTACCATATCACCCAGCCATCCCACTACTGGGTATATACCCAAAGGATTATAAATTATGCTACTACAAAGACACATGCACACGTATGTTTATTGCGGCACTATTCACAATAGCAAAGACTTGGAATCAACCCAAATGTCCATCAGTGACAGACTGGATTAAGAAAATGTGGCACATATACATCATGGAATACTATGCAGCCATAAAAAACGATGAGTTTGCATCCTTTGTAGGGACATGGATGCAGCTGGAAACCATCATTCTTAGCAAACTATCACAAGAAGAGAAAATCAAACACCGCATGTTCTCACTCATAGGTGGGAACCGAACAATGAGCTCACTTGGACTGGGGAAGGGGAACATCACACACTGGGGCCTATCATGGGGAGGGGGGAGGGGGGAGGGATTGCATTGGGGAGTTATACCTGATATAAATGATGAATTGATGGGTGCTGACGAGTTGATGGGTGCAGCACACCAACATGGCACATATATACATATGTAACAAACCTGCACGTTATGCACATATACCCTAGAACTTAAAGTATAATAATAAAAAAAAAAGGTCTTTATATTTCTATTTTTAAAGTACTGATGCAACATTTTCTAAGTGACCTAGGTCTGATTTGAAAACAGTCTTTTTCACAGTGAACACTATTGAATGCTGAAGCTTGTTTAAGAGAAGGCTGGAGCAACCACAGATTGAATTTTTATTAGTGTAGTAGGAATAAGGGTGAGAGAAAAGACAAAAAAGTTCAGAGCAGTCTGACATACGTGAGGTTTGCAGGCCCAGAGGAAGTTGAGCATAGGACTTCATTCCTGGTGCGGTCCAAACCCCGCCCCCAACCTATTACTGGAGGCAATTGGTTAAAGGCATTTTGTTCCTAAGTAGCTGCCCGGTCCATTATCTTCATGTTCCTAGAATTTGTGATACAAGAAACAACATATAGCTAATCAATAGCTAATGTAATTTCAATTTAAATTCTTGGTAAACAACTCAGGAACTGCCTCCTCTTTCCCTTTAAGGATCCTCTTGTAACTCTTAATTGAGGTTGTATTCAGGGCAACTGGAATCTGCTCCTGGATAGCAATCATCAAGCCGGGCCCCGAGAAACTATTTGTGTTAATTTTGCCTCAGCTTCTTCCTTTTAGACCAACAAAGGTTAATGTATTTCGGTTTTTATTTTATTTATTCGATGTTGTTTTAGGGACAGGTTCTTGCTCTGTCATCCAGGCTGGAGTGCAATGGTATGATTATAACTCACCTTAACTTTGAACTCCTGGGCCTAAGGGATCTTCCTGCCTCAGCCTCCCAAAGCACTGGGATTATAGGTGTGAGCCACTGAGCCTGGCCTCTATTTTCAAGTAATTGCTGTTGCATTTTCCCTTTTGATTTTTTCCCCTCATGCAACCCTTTAGCTTTAAGACTTGGTTATGGGATGGCAGTCGGCAAAAAAGCTTGGCTGTGCTAGGTACGCTGTGAGAGACACATGTCAGAATTGTTCCACTAAGGGGTAAGAAAGGCGGAGTACTTACCTATTGATTTGGATTCCTTGTTGGTTGAGGGTTGCCCCAAAATCAGGAACTGTGACCTGCTCTGCTCCTTCCTTGGTCTCAGGCAGAGGGCTGGGGGAAGCCATCAGCATGGGGAAGCTCTCTGTAGATGACCTTGTAGTAGGCAAGAGCAGACAGGCAGCACACCGACAGTCAACTAGTCAAATTGATTATTCACTAAAAACAAATACTTATTAGCAGCTGATAGAGACAGGAGACAGTCAAGGTCCCCAGCGATACCACGACTTCAAGCCTAAAACAGCCTGAAAGCTGAAAAACCGAACTGCTTGTCCTGGATGAAGCCCGCCATTTTCTGACTGATTCGCTCTCAACTGTGCCCACCTGTGCACCAGGAGGATGGGGTGGAGCCTGGGAAAGTTCATACTGTTTGCAGGTGGGAGGAATCTGGCCTCCTCAGTTCCTGGGGTAATCTGGGATTCAATCTGTGAGAAGGAAACCTGCCAGCAGGACACTCTCTCGCTTTGCTGAGAGTTATTCTTCCTTTTTTCTTTTTTCCCAATAAATTTCATTTTCCTCAACCTTCTATGTGTCTGAGAGCCTAATCTTTCCTGGTCGTGTGACAAGAGCCCAGTTTTAGCTGAACTAAGGAGAAAGTTCTGCAACACAGCTTTTGTGTACATTTTAGGCACTGTATTGGTGTGCAAGGCCTGCCATAACAAAATGCCACGGACTGGGTGGCCTAAACCACAGAAATATTTTCTCATAGTTCTGGAGAATGGAAGTCCAAGATCAAGGTGTCAGCAGAGTTGATTTCTCCTGAGGCCTCTCCTTGGCTTAGAGATCACCATCTTCTCTCCGTGTTTTCCATGGTCTACTATCTCTGTGTTTCTATGTCCTAATCTCTTTTTATAAAGAAATCAATCAGATTGGATTAGGGCCCAGCTAATGGCCTCATTTTAACTTAATTACCTGTTTAAAGGCCCTCTCTCCACATAGTCATGCACCACATAACGACCTTTTGGTCAACGAGGGACCACTTATATGACAGCAATTACATAAGATTATAATGGGTCTAAAAAATTCCTATCGGTATAAGGTCTTAGTGCAATGCATTACTCATATATTGTAGTGATGCTGGTGGAAACAAACCTACTGCACTGCTGGTTGTATAAAAGTATAGCAAATGCAATTACAGCACATAATACTTGAAAATATTAATAAATGACTATTACTGGCTTATGTATTTACTCTATTATACTTTTTAGTTATTTTAGAGTGTACTCATTCTACTTAAAGAAAAAAGTTAACTGTAAAACAGGCTCAGGTATGTCCTTCAGGAGATATTTCAGAAGAAGGCACTGTTATCATAGGAGATGACAGTTCCATGAATACTATTTCCCCTGAAGACCTTCCAGTGGAACAAGATACGGAGTTGGAAGACAGTGATATTGACAATCCTGACTTTGTGTAGGCCTAGGCTAATGTGTGTGTGTGTCTTAGTTTTTAACAAAAATGTTTAAAAAGTTTAAAAAAATTTAAATAGAAGAAAGTTTATAGAATGAAGATATAAAGAAATTATTTTGTACAGCTGTTTAATGTGTTTGTGCTTAAGCTAAATATTATTACAAAAGTTAACAAGTTAAAAAATTTAGAAGTTTATAAAATAAAAAATTTTCAGTAAAGTTACTTCATTATTGAAGACAGAAAAATACTTGTGTATAAATTTAGTGTAGCCTAGGTGTAGAGTGTTTATAAAGTCTATGTTAGTGTGCAGTGATGTTCTAATCCACTGCATTCACTCACCGCTCACTCACTGACACGCCCAGAACAATCTCCAATCCTGCAAGCTCAATTCATGGTAAATGTCCTATGTAGGTTGTATTAGTCCATTCTCACACTGCTGTAAAGATACTAGCTGAGACTGGGTCATATATAAAGGAAAGAGGCTTAATTGACTCACAGTTCTGCATGACTTGTAAGGCCTCAGGAAACATAATCATGGCAAAAGGGGAAGCAGGCACATTTTATATGGCAGCAGATGAGAGTGAGCATTTGAGAATGCATAAGCTACCATAAGCTTAAATACATAAGCTACCATTTATAAAACCATCAGATCTCAGGAGAACTCACTCACTATCATGAGAACAGCCTGTGGGAAACCACCCCCATGATCCAATCACCTCCCTCCTTGACACACGGGGATGACACACCTCCCTCCTTGACACACAGGTCCCTCCCTCAACATGTGGGGATCACAATTCGAGAAGAGATTTGGGTAAGGATACAGAGCCAAACCATATCATAGGTGTACCACTTTTAATCTTCTGTACCATATTTTTACTGTGCCTTTTCTATGTTTACATATGTTTAGATACACAAATACCATCAGTCCCCTGGATTCATGGGTTCTGCATCTGTGTATTCAACCAATTGGAGATCACAAATATTTGAAAAACATAAAATTTCATCTATACTGAACATGTACAAACATTTTTCTTGTCATTGTTGCTAAATAACATAGTATAACAAGTGTTTACACAGCATTTACATTTTGTTAGGTATTGTAAGTAATCTAGAGATGATTTAAGTACTGTACACAAGAGGATATGCATAGGTTATATGCAACTACTATGCCATTTTATATTAAAGACTCTAGCATCTGCAGATTTTGGTATCCATGGGAGGTCCTGAAACCAATCCCCCATGGATATCCAGGGATGACTGTATTTACTTTTGTGTTATAGTTGCCTACGGTATACGGTCCCATACCATACAGGTTTATAGCCTAGGAACAATAGGCTATTCCACATAGCCCAGGTGTGTGGTAGACCATACCACTTAGGTTTGTGTAAGTGCATTCTATGACATTTGCAGTATAATGAAATGGCTCAGTAACGCATTTCTCAGAAAGCATGCCCATCATTAAGCAACACATGACTATGCAATTATATTCTGAGAAGCCAGGGATTAGACCTTCAACATATAAATTTTGGGGAGACAAAACTCAGTTCACAACATGTACTATTGGATGCATAAGGGAAACAAAGATTATCCAAATCTTAAAGTAACTTGGGTAATGCGGGTCACTACAGAGAGATATTGGTCACTTTTCTGTGTGATGGACTATTTTATTGATGTCCCCACTTGAGGGAACAGTTTGAGATTAAGTATAAATCTATATACTGAATGGCAGCTTCTCCAACTTCCTTCATCTCCTGTTTCGGTAATTCATACTCCTGGGTAGAAATTTGGAAGGTTTTTCTCATAAGAAACTCATCATCCATAGGAAATACTAAATATGGACAGTTGGAGGTCTTCCAAAAGAAATCCAGTTCATATCCTGAGTGTCTTATAAGTAAAATAATCCATAGTCCAAAAAATTGGTCAAACCAGGATATATTTAAAGAAAACTTCCAAAATGAAAACTCACTAAAATAAACACAGGAGTAAATTGCAGGCAACAGAGACAACGAAGAGAATAGTTTTTAAAAGCTTAAAAATTATAAAAATATTATTAGAGATATGAACTCTGTGAAGATGCTCCAGTGATAAAAAGGGGAAAAATCAGAGAAAAAAAGCTGGAATAACAAAATTAAAGTTGAAATAGAAAACAACATAAAGAGAATTGTAACATAAAACAGAAACATAAGGTATTTATGGTATTGACTAGGACATCTAATATCTGACTAATAGGTTAAAAGAGAACAGAAAAAAAAAAATGAGAGAAAATCAGCTAAAAAAATTGAAGAAAATTTCCCAGTAGTGAAGGACCCACAGAGCATGTGCTATAATGAATATAAAGAGACTTATATTAGGGAACTTCATTATATAATATTAAAAGATTAGGGATGAAAACTTACAGCAAGAAAACTAAAAAAAAGGCAAATACAGTAAGTGGAGAAAAATATGGCATCAACCTGGAGGTAGAAAGTGTGAGTGATACCTTCAAATCCTGGTGAAAAATTATTTTTAACCTGAGATTCTATTCACAACCAAACTGATATGACATATTAGTCCATTTTCACACTACTATAAAGACATACCTAAGACTAGGTAATTTATAAAGAAAAGAGGTTTAATAGCTTCATGGTTTTATTTATTTATTTATTTTTATTTTTTTTTTTTGAGGCGGAGTCTGGCTCTGTCGCCCCGACTGGAGTGCAGTGGCCGGATCTCAGCTCACTGCAAGCTCCGCCTCCCAGGTTTACGCCATTCTCCTGCCTCAGCCTCCGGAGTAGCTGGGACTACAGGCGCCTGCCACCCCGCCCGGCTAGTTTTTGTATTTTTAGTAGAGACGGGGTTTCACCGAGTTAGCCAGGATGGTCTCGATCTCCTGACTTCGTGATCCGCCCGTCTCGGCCTCCCAAAGTGCTGGGATTACAGGCTTGAGCCACCGCGCCCGGCCTAGCTTCATGGTTTTATGGGCTGTTCAAGCTTCTGCTCCTGGGGAGGCCTCAGGAAACTTACAATCATGGCAGAAGGCGAAGGAGAAGCAAGCAAATCTTCACGTGGCCAGCAGGAGGGAGAGAGAGAGAGAGAGGGAGAGAGAGAGAGAATGGAAAGTGGAAAGGTGCTATGCAATCTAGATCTCTAGAGGTGCTAAACAACTAGATCTCTTAAGAACTCTACCTTGAGAACAACAAGGGAGAAGTCTGTCCCCATGATTCAATCACCTCCCACCAGTCCCCTGTTCCAACACTGGGAATGACAATTTGATGTGCGATTTGGGTGGGGACACAGAACCAAACCATATCATATCAAATATGAAAGGAAAGACATTTCAAACATGCAAGAACTCAAAACATTTGCTTCCCCCATACCTTTTCTCAGGATACTGCGGAAAGATATACACAACCAGAATGAGTCGGTAAGACAAGAAAAAGACGACTTCAGGGTCAGGCAAGAGTGCATCCAACACAACCTAAGAATGTGGCTGGGCGGTTCCATATAGCACTACAGCTAGACAGACTTTCTAAGGGAATCCCTAGTTCAAACTCTAGGAGGAAGTTATCTATAAAAAACAAAAAGAGAGAGTGAGAGAACTGTTATGCACATTTAGGAAGAGATTCTATCATGTCTAGATCTGATGACTACGTGATTGCAGTATCCCTTTTGTGCCCAGGAGAGAGCAATGATGAGGGCAAAACTGATGAATTGCAAACAAATGGGCAGAAAGATGAATTATTGGCGATGTCATGGAGCCACTTAATGAAGCAACCCTGGAACTGTCTACATCTGGATTTCATGGTATGTGAGAAAATACATTTTCTCACTATTTATGACAGCCATTGTAAGTACTTGCATCTGAGGTATCCTAAGTAACGGAAGTATAGGCAGGTGTATCTGAAAGAACTGGAGCCTCAGTGAAAGCCACACTGAGGTGTTCCTTAGGGAAAATCATGAGAGAATGAAGTTTAGCAGGGCAGGTCAGACTGAGAAGCAGACTATAGCTGAGGGAAGGGACAGTGTTTTCCACTAGCTTTAATGCCCCCTTTCCCATTCCTCCCCACCACTGACATAGCTTCCTCTGGGCTATCTGCACTCAGAAGAGGAGGAACATATAATGATGTAATGTAATGCAATGTAATTTGATAAAATACAGTACAATAGCATAATAATATAATGCAATACAATGCAGTATTATAATATTACAATATAATATATTATTTTAATATGTTAATATACTATTACATATCACAGGAGATCCAAATATTTCTGCTATGTAGAGAGTTAATTGATCACAGAGCTAACCACTACGTGGACAATTGGTCATGGATAGAATATTGTATTAATAATGTACTGCTGTATCACAAACCATTACCAATGTTAATGGCTTAAAATAACAATCATTTATTGGGTTCAGGACTCTGGGGGTCAGCAATTTAGGCTGGTCCCAGCTGGGTGGTTCCGATATTGGCCAGGTTGCTTCATGCATCTGTGGGGAGCTACAGGCCAGCTAGGCAGCCTTGCTTCTGGGAGCTGGCTGGCTGTCCCCTAGGCTGATGGGGGTGACTGACCCATATGATCTCTTACCCTCCTGCAGGCTAGCTGGGTTTTTTATATCTTGATGGTTGTAGAAGTCTGAGAAGCCTATGTAGGTAAGGCACATGTCACTTCTGCTACATTCTGTTTGTCCAAGCTAATTGCACAGCTAGCCGATATTCAAGGGGGGAAATTGACTCCACTTCTTGAGGAAAATGTCATGGATAAAGGAAGTGGGGATTGGAGAGTTGGTGCCATTTTTTGCAAGCAATCTACCACATATATCCCAGTGGAAAATGGAACAGAGAGCCATCTGAAGCATCAGGCAATGAGGAGAGGGGTTGCAAATGTATGGGAAACAGCTCTTAATTGTATGAGAGGCAAACACCCACTTAACCATACAGCAAGGTCAGTTTTGACCATCGGAGGGGTCAGAACAGTATCTGGGAAGGGGCAGAAGCTTCTGTTAGTGCTGCATTCCAAGAGGTAGGGCAAGCAGCCTGGGATAAAACACCTTGTCAAGAAGTCAGGAGAGAGCATGAGTGAACTTCTTTTTGAGTTATGTAACACTCTTGGTGATTTTCAGAAATAAGAAAAGGAGACTGTGCCAAGACTGGTGTGATGGAGTTGAGGTGGGTTTGGGTGGCTGGAATCCAGAGAAATTTCAGTATTAATGTGTCACATTTGCACGTCATTTATCTTGTAGAAGACAGAGTAATGGCTCATAGAATATGTGCGGCATGGTTCTAATGCTAATGTCTAGTTCTTCATCAAATGAGTTTATTAGCCGCAAGCAGCCAAGACCACCATTTCTGCCCAGGACCTGCCTGGACATGCCTTTTTCATCATCCTGGATCTATCTAGGTTGTTATCCTCTTTGGGTAGATCAAGAGTCTGCTGTTTTATGCCAGATCAAGAGTCTGCTCTGTTACAGCCACATTTGCCTTGAAACAACAGTTACCCGGCATCAGATTCTTTGTACTGACTGTAGATTTCTCGGGCTCCTTGGCCTGAAGATTCTGAAATTCAACTACTAAGTTAACGTTTGATAGTTTCAGTGTTTTCCTTTCTTTTTTTTTTGATACAGGGTCTCTGTCACCCAAGCTGGAGTGTAGTGGTGCCATCATAGCTCACTGCAGTCTTGACCCCCTGGGTTCAAACTATCCTCCCACCTCCGCCTCCCACGTAGCTGGCACTATAGGCATTCACCACCACACCTGGTTAATTTTTAAGTTTTTGTAGAGATGGGGTCTCACTACATTGTCCAACCTGGTCTTGAACTCATGGGCTCAGCGATCCTCCTGCTTTGGCCTCCCAAATTGCTGGGATTACAGGCGTGAGCCACCACACCTGGCAAGTGGTCCCTATTCTTATAAGATGATGCATAGATTTTTGGAATTCTGGACCTGAAGGAGTTGTATTCTTTTATAATGCATATTCCAAAGGATTTTATTTCTACATGAGAATAATGTCACTGCACTCTGGTCTCCATTCTGATTTTCCTGTATGCACGGCAGTTTTAGTAGTTGTGGAATTCATCTTATTGTTTGACATCTGGAAGGCAGTTTCCAAGTCTGTAGGCCTTGAATGCCTCCCTCACTGTGGAAAATCACTGAATTTTCATGTTATTTTGTCAAACATTATTTTACTCTTTCTTTTCTTCTCTGCTGCTTCTCCCCAGCTTATTTAAGAATCTGTTGTCCATTTGGGGTCACACTGACAATTTATCCAGGGTAACTAACTTACATGAACTAACAAAATAATTAAATGCCAAGGCTTGTCTTCTTGATGGAAAACAGGAAACAGGGATATCAAGGGAGTGATACTAGTTGGAGGAGACCGACCTATGCATAGTGTGTAGAAAAATTGAGGAGGGGGAGGTGGTCAGGGTGAACTGTCCACTTTCCCTACAAATCCTCAATTTATACAAACTGATGAGAATAATGTATTTTGATTATATTCTTATGATGTATTAATGTGTACATGTATTAAATGTAAAATGTATTTTAAAACCACAGATTCCTTATTATATATTTAATTATTTGTTAGTGTTATCTTTAGCCTGAAAAGTTTCTTATTCTATTTTTAGAGGAAAGGTAAATTGCAACACATGCAAAACAGCTTACTCTTAATGCATATGGAAGATGACTAATGCTTATTTGTAAAATTTTCCCCATCTTGTTAAAAGGTTCTGTGTATAACAGTTTTTCCAATAATAAATAATTTATTAAGCATTCCATAAATATTCATTACTATTGTTGAAATTGATATAGTCTGTTACATTTTTTGATGGGATTAGTTTTGGGAGAGATGGCTTTTAAGAGCCACCTTCAATCAGTAAAGGTTTCCCTAATTTTAGATTTCACAGTGAATCAAATGAGTTCTGAGATATTATGTGTATCTTACTTATGTGTGTAGATTATTATGCAAAAATTACACAATGGAAACATATTTGTGATAGTTAGAATATACATTTAGATAGATGGATGGGTGGATAAATAGATGATATGTATATATAGATATAAATTCATCTTTGCAAGCTTCTAGGATTGTGGCAGAAGAGGGTCCACCAAAAATGCTAAATCTCCCTTGTGGGCTGAGATAGTGACCAGAGAAAATTGTCTATTTTCCTAAGTAAGGTTCACATATCAAGGCAAGTTGCCCAAGTGTGAGAAATCTGAGCAGTGTGGCCCCACAGAGAAATGGAAAAGAAGGCTTAATCCAGGCAGAAGTTTCAACAGCTGGGACCAAAATACCAGACTTCTGATTTTATTCCATATGATGCCAGGAGATCCCATTGTTGGGTAAAGTTTGCAGATGACCAAAGGAGAACCATTTCTGTCATGAGGCGCTTCCATGGGTCTCCTCGTCCACTCATGACTCCAGCTTTCCTGTCTGTCTAGAGCTTCCCTTCTATCAACTTTCCTCTTCTTCCCGTATCATTTTGTCTTCCGGTAAGTTAGGGAGGGGGGAATAACCATAAATACCACTTTAAAAAGCCACAAATCTCTGCCTTTCTCTTAGTCCTATCCTAAAAACAAACAAACAAGCAAAAACTGGTGAGTTTTTGCTAGGGAGAAAGTTAAGACACTTTAATTAACGTTTTAAAATTTAAATCAAAGTCTTCAATATTTGAAACATTGCATAAAAGTTAGAAAAATCATAAGAAATAATGTACAATAGAATTTTCATTGTAGTAACCCTTGTACTTGTGTTTATCTGCTTCTTTTTATCCAAACATAGCCATATTTTAACAGCTTAGTCTCTAATTATTATCCCTAATGTTGAGATCATTCTTGTTCATTAAAAGTTACATTTCTCATGTCTTTATAAGCCTTTTTCAATCTTGGTATGAATAAATTGGCATTTATTTTATCTGGTGTGTTAGTTTTAAGTATTTAACTCATTTAAAGACTGCAAAAGATTTGTGATATTACCTAGAGGTTTATATTTGTCATGAAGTACTACTATAGGAAAATTCACCTATTTTAAATTTAAGAAAGTTTTATTTATAACTTTCATGTTTTCTTCAGTTTTGTTTGCTGTTTTTAAATTTTATGATTAGGGATCTTGAGTATGAAGTCTTTCTAAACATGAATCACAGACTATTTGCCATTATTTTGGGGATGTTACATTTGCAACTCTGTTACTCTCCTCAAAGAAATGACTCACATTAGATTGCATTCTAAGATACTAAATTATGAATCATTTCTGAGGATTCACACTTCCTTTTTTTCTTATTATCTTTGACTTGAGTCCCCTACAGCTGAGTAAATGTAGTTTTTGATGGTAATGAAATTATAGGTTCACAATCCCCTAATTGCCTACCAAAATCCAACAAGTGCTGAAAACTGACAAATTTTTCATAATTTGGTAGCATGTTGACCTATTCTGAATATGTTCAGAATAATGTGGTAAAACCAAACCTAAAATGACATGCAACTCATTAATTGATGAGGAAACCAGTTAGATAGCAAGTCTGGTTCAAAGGAGAATTTAAGTATATAAGTTTATATAGTCAGGCAGTCAAATAAATGCTGTAAGAAATTTTTGTGAATAGATTTTAAAAACGGTTAATGACATACAAAGTAAAGAACTTGGTTATCTTTTCTACCCCACAGGAATCTATAAATTATCGTGTAATTTCAGAGTCTTTGGACTCTAAGAAATATTAAATAACAAAATCAAATATAGGTGCATTCTCCTTGATATTTATATAATCTATAATTAAACAATGATACTGAAAGAACATGTAACTATTGTATTAGTCCATTTTCACACTGCTATAAAGAACTTCCTTGAGACTGGGTAATTTATAAAAGAAAGAGGTTTAATTGACAGTTCTGCATGGCTGGGGAGGTCTCAGAAAGCTTACAATTATGGCAGAAGGGGAAGCAGATATCCTCTTCACAAGGTGGCAGGAGAGAAGAACAAAGAAGGAACTTTCGAAGACTTACAAAACCATCAGATCTATGACAACTCACTCACTATCATGAGAACAGCATGTGGGAAACTACCCTCATGATCCAATCACCTCCCTCCCTCGACATGTGGGGATTATAAATCAAGGTGAGATTTGAGTGGGGACACAGAGCCAAACCGTATTAGTTATCCTTAGACTTTATTTCTAATTTTGAACAACTTTCTCAACTGCATCCCTACCTCCACCATGATCATAACTAATCTCTAAAGTTTATTCTTTTTTATGGAGCTAAAATACACGTATATAATTTATCATCTTTACCATTTTCAAGTGCACAGTTCAGTGGCAATAAATATTTACACTCTTTTTTTCCCTTGCACCCCTTCCCTTTCCCCTTCCATTCATAGCCTCTGGTAACCATCAGTCTGCTCTTTATTTTTGTGAGATCCACTTTTTTAGCTCTTCCATATGAATGAGAACATGGATATTTGTCTTTCTGTGGTTGGCTTAATTTATGTAACATAATGACCTCCAGTTCCATTCATGTTACTGCAAATGGCAGGATGTCATTTTTTTATGGCTGAATAGTATTTCATTGTGTATATATACCACATTTTCTTTATCCATTCATCCTTTGCTAGGAACTTAAGTTCATTTCATGTTTTGACTATTGTGAATATTGCTGCAATAAACATGGGATTATAGATAACTTTTGATACGTTGATTTCCTTTCTTTTAGCATATACCCAACAGTGAGATTTCTAGATCACCTTAGCCAACTTGAGTGTGAGATGCTTCATTCTTTGAATTTTATTTTTTTATTTTTATTTTTTTTTTGAGACAGAGTCTCACTCTGTCACCCAGACTGGAGTGCAGTGGTGCACTTACGGCTTACTGCAGCCTTGAACTCCTGGGCTCAAGCGATCCTCCCACCTCAGTTTCCTGAGTAGCTAGGATAACACACATGCATCACTGGGCCTGGTTAATTTTTAAAATTTTTTGTAGAGACAGGGTTACACTATGTTTCCCAGGCTGGTCTCAAACTCCCGAGCTCGAGTGATCCTCTGACCTCAGCCTCCCAAAGTGCCGGGATTACAGGTATGAGCAACTATGCCAGCCTGTATGTCTTCTTTTGAGAAATGTCTGTTTCAACCTTTTGCACATTTTTAAACCAGATCATTTCCTTCTTTGCTTTTGAGTTACTTGAGCTCCTTATATATTCTGGTTATTAATCTCTTGTGATGAACAGTTTGCAATTATTTTCTCTCATTCTGTGGGTTATTTGTTCACTTTGTTGATTGTTTTCTTTGCTGTGCAGAAGCTGTTTAGCTTGATGTAATTCCAATTGTTTATTTTTGCTTTGATTACCTGCGCTTTTGAGGTCTTACACAAGAAATCTTCACATAGAGCAATGTCCTAGAGTATTTCCCCAATGTTTTCTTCTAGTAGTTTTATAGTTTCAGGTTCCAAATTCAAGTCTTTAATCCATTTTTATTTGACTTTTGTGTGTGGTAATAGATAGGTATCTAGTTTCATTCTTCTACATGTAGTTGCCCCTCTAAAATTATTCCTGACAACAACATAAAAAGGCTAGCATCATTTAATTTTGACCTGATTATTTACGTAGGTACAGCAAGAGGCATAAATTCACAATATGAGGCTCTCCAAGCATACTGTATTTCATAAACTAAGATAAGAAAACTAACTTCTACATGAACATTTTCTAGAAAAATCTTGGCTTGGACTTTTAAAAGCCTCTATTATTTGTTCTTTTATCCCAAGTGTAGAAAACCAAGATCAAGAAACGCCTTCTGTGAAATTTCACACGTGGTACCTGTAAGTCAGAGTGAAATCTTACCTCATAAATATTCCCAGTGTTGTATAAGATTCTGAATACCAGTAAATAACATTCCTTGCCCCTTTGAGTCTGGAACCTTCCAGACATTGAAACAAGTTCCAGGCCAATTTTCCTAGGAGGGCCTTGTAGGTATTGGCTCCACACATCACATGCAATCTTTATTCTTTAACGGTGAGCTTGTGAAACCATATCAAATAAGACTCATTCTCAAATACAAAACTCCATTTGTGGTCCCTGGTTGCACAATTAATTTGTACAGGGATACTCTAGTAAGAAGGTGGACAGACTCTCATTGAAAATATGCAAATAACCACATTTTCATTAAAAATACGAACACTGTAAGGTATTTGAATTCCAAGGGTAATCAGATGTCATTTACCAAATGTTTCATTTCAACTGGCAAAAGCATAGTCTACTAAATTATGAGTTAGAAATAGATCTAAAAAAAGAAAAAGAGCTTTCAGATTAAATAATAGAATTTTAAACATAATACTAAATGTATTCCAAAATAAATAACTACCTTTAAATTTTTTCCATTGTTTCATTTAGTTTGATGTAATTAATTTTTGTTTTACTTTCAAGAAATTGTCTGCTTCTGGAGTTAAAAAAACATGTTTTGCAAATCCTGGCTGTGTCTTCAGAAGTTAGTTGCTTAAGTAACGTCATCTTTAAGTTCTAAACCCTGACCCTTGAGTCTTTGCCTTAAAATCACTGGTATAGACCTTCCAATGAGTTATTGAGACTGTCTTTTGTCAAAGATACAAATTCAAGCCTGTAGTTGATAGAAGAGTCTTCAGGCAAGCATCCAGGTTAGGACAGAAAAACCTGACTGGTAATGAATCTAAATGCTATAATTGATTTATCACAGTAACCAATAAGAGTATAAAATTCTCTATTTCAGTAAAATACATAACATTTTCATGAGAATTTGACGAAAGTTTCTCCTGAGGATAAGAAAACATAATGGACACTAACGATATTAACAAATTTCCAGGGCTTTCCATGTATTCTGTAAGGCAGAGGTTTTTACCCTTTATCAGGCATCAGTATCACTTGAAAGACTTATTAAAACACAGATTGCTGGATCCCATCTTCATAATTTCTCATTTGGTAAGCCTGAGATGGGGCTCTATAATTTGCATTTTTATCAAGGTCCTGGGTGATGAGGTTTAAGAACCTTAATTTGAGAAACACTGCTGTAAAGAGTATAATCCCTGAAACTGTTTTATTAATAATAATTAACTACATACATTTATCCTTTGATTTGACACCTTCAATAATATAGAGCTTATCGAGAAATATGGAGCATACCTATGCTTTCTAGCATCCCTCTTTTTAGGAGGCAACAGAAGACATATTTGTGATTATCCAGGGGCCAAATGTAAAACCTCAAAGTTACTTTTAGATAATAATAAAAAGTATCATAAAAATTTGTCCTTTTCTAAATTTGAGTTCTGATCTTGAGAAGGTTAACTCAAGAGTTTTTACAAGAGATTTCTTACCTGATTAGACAGGATCCAGGGATTGCTGAGATAGAATAGTTGGCTACTTATTGAATCCAGGTAACAGTACAATATTTTTAAATAAACATAGCAGAAGGTAAGGTGACTGTAGGAGACTGTGGTGGGCATGAAAGTGAACTGCCCAGATTCCAGTTCATGAAAGCACTTGGTGACCAGCTGTCAGCAGGCTGCCTTAAACTATCAACTCCCTCAGGGCTGTGCTCAGCTAACAGCTTCCAGGGTGGCCCATAACCGGTGACCCATCAGGTCTTGAGCATAAAGCCCCTGGCCATTTTGGTCCAATGCTGGATACTCTGATGAGCCATTTGTGTTCCCGAGCTGCCCTAGGGCTGGGGACTGCAATGTTGTTCGACTTCCGCCAATTCTTTACCTTGCTTCTGCCCTGCCCTGTCCCCTGAGATGCTGAGTCCTGCCCTCCAAACTATTTCAGCATCTGCTGTTGCAGAATCCGTTCTCTGACCTTAGCACTGTTATGAGAACAAACTTTTATTTGTTTTAATGATAATCAAAGACATTGTAAAGCAACACAAAGCACAGAAAATTATTCTGCTGTATGGAATACTATTTGGACAGGTTACACAGATGTAAAACTAAAAATACAAAAAAATTAGCCAGGAGTGGTGGCGGGTGCCTGTAGTCCCAGCTACTTGGGAGGCTGAGGCAGGAGAATGGCATGAACCCAGGAGGCGGAGCTTGTAGTGAGCCGAGATCGCACCACTGCACTCGAGCCTGGGCAACAGAGCGAGAATCCATCTCAAAAAAAAAAAAAAAAAAGAATAATCATTTATTACCCATTGTTCAGACTAAATATTTCAAGATGAGTTGTCATTTCAACAGACGGAAACTGACTTTCTAGTTTGCATGAATACTTGTTTGTGTTAATTTCTAACTGGCAGTAAAGCGTTCTCACACTTCTTTACAAATTAACAAGAATAAGTCTATCAAGGCTGTGCAAACTTTTTCAAAATTTTAACGTAATTCATTTTTTTTCAGACTTGGGTATTATAAAGCAAGGTAAATAAAGTTCAGTTCTCTCAAAATGTCTGCAACTTGCTAGACAAACTTAAATATTGTTCTTTGCTAGGATATTTTATAGTTTAGAACAAGATGACACTTTCCTTTAGGTCAACACTGCTCTCATTTTCCTGGGAAAACAAAAACATATCTCACTATTTTGCATACAGAGTTGTATTCCTCTGATGCTCTGTTTCTGGTATAATCTCAGTTATCCATACTAAATGTAACTTCCACCAAATAAACTAACTTCGATTTTGGCAAGAGGTAGGTCATTAATAATTTTCTATCACATAAGCAGTTTAGCAAACTAATCAGCAAAGCTCAGTCCCTATAGCCATATGCATCAGTTTTATGCATTCTTAAAATGTCAAGAATGAGCAAATTCAATAATATTACTTAAAACTGTAGCCACTCTGTAATATATTAAAGAAGCAAAAGTACATATATTAAACCTGTGCTTGGGTTTCAGTATTCTCTTTTACTTAGAAATTATCC
>NW_022321582.1:0-1244 GCF_002776525.5 Piliocolobus tephrosceles | reverse complement strand
AATAGTATATAAAATAGTTTATACCTGTATGAAAATTTGTCTTTTATATAAATGAAGAAATAGGATCATACTAATCATGCTGTATTTGTTGTTTTTGGACAGTTCAGTCTTTTCGCCTCCTTTCCTTTTTTTTTCAAAGATAGGGTTGTGCTCTATCACCAGGCCACACTCACTGCAGCCTCAACCTCCCAGGCTCAAGCAATCCTCCCATCTCAGCCTCCCAAGTAGCTGGGACCACAGGTGCATACACCACTACGCCCTGCTAATTTCTGTATTTTTTGTAGAGATGGGGTCTTGCCATGTTGCCCAGGCTGGTCTCCAACTCCTGGCCTCAAGTGATCCAGGAGGAAGCCTTGGGAAGAGGCTCCCCAAGTGCTGGGATTACAGGTGGGAGCCGCTGCACCCAGCCTTACCTGCTGTTCTTAACACGATTCCTTCCCCCACCTTATCTATGTTAACAACCTATTAACATGATTTCTTCCCCCACCTTATCTATGTTAACAACCTAAAGTATTTTTCTTCATTATCATATATTCAAATCCAAGCATTTAAATGTATGTAAAAACACATATGCTGTGTGTTTTATTTGTACGTCCTAGAACCGTTGGAACTCCAACCGTTGGAGCTCCACGGTCCGACGTGAGTCACGGGTGGCTGTTGGGCACTTAACATGCAGCTGGTCCAAACTGAGTGGCGATAAACACAGACTTTGAATACTTAGTGTGAAAAAAAGGATGTAAAATATCTCACTAGTAATTTTTTCATATAGATCACATTTTGAAATGATATTTTTGATGTACTGGGTTAAATAAAATACATTCTTAAAATTCTGGCCAGGCGCGGTGGCTCACGCCTGTAATCCCAGCACTTTGGGAGGCCGAGGCAGGCAGATCACCTGAGGTCAGGAGTTCGAGACCGGCCTGGCCAACATGGTGGAACCCCCGCCGCCGTCTCTACTAAAAGTACAAAAATTAGCTGGGTGTGGTGGCGCATGCCTGTAATCCCAGCTACTTGGGAGGCTAAGGCATAAGAATCGCTTGAACCTGAGAGGCAGAGGTTGCAGTGAGCTGAGATCATGCCACTCACTCCAGCCTGGCAAGAGAGTGAGACTCTGCCACCCCCATGTCCCCACCCCAAAAAAGAAACTGCCCAACTGTTTTCCAAAGTGGGCAAATCATTTCATATTCCCACTAGCTGTCTATGAAAATTTGATTGTTTCATATCCTCACCAACACTTGGTAGTG
>NW_022321581.1:0-1244 GCF_002776525.5 Piliocolobus tephrosceles | reverse complement strand
CACTACCAAGTGTTGGTGAGGATATGAAACAATCAAATTTTCATAGACAGCTAGTGGGAATATGAAATGATTTGCCCACTTTGGAAAACAGTTGGGCAGTTTCTTTTTTGGGGTGGGGACATGGGGGTGGCAGAGTCTCACTCTCTTGCCAGGCTGGAGTGAGTGGCATGATCTCAGCTCACTGCAACCTCTGCCTCTCAGGTTCAAGCGATTCTTATGCCTTAGCCTCCCAAGTAGCTGGGATTACAGGCATGCGCCACCACACCCAGCTAATTTTTGTACTTTTAGTAGAGACGGCGGCGGGGGTTCCACCATGTTGGCCAGGCCGGTCTCGAACTCCTGACCTCAGGTGATCTGCCTGCCTCGGCCTCCCAAAGTGCTGGGATTACAGGCGTGAGCCACCGCGCCTGGCCAGAATTTTAAGAATGTATTTTATTTAACCCAGTACATCAAAAATATCATTTCAAAATGTGATCTATATGAAAAAATTACTAGTGAGATATTTTACATCCTTTTTTTCACACTAAGTATTCAAAGTCTGTGTTTATCGCCACTCAGTTTGGACCAGCTGCATGTTAAGTGCCCAACAGCCACCCGTGACTCACGTCGGACCGTGGAGCTCCAACGGTTGGAGTTCCAACGGTTCTAGGACGTACAAATAAAACACACAGCATATGTGTTTTTACATACATTTAAATGCTTGGATTTGAATATATGATAATGAAGAAAAATACTTTAGGTTGTTAACATAGATAAGGTGGGGGAAGAAATCATGTTAATAGGTTGTTAACATAGATAAGGTGGGGGAAGGAATCGTGTTAAGAACAGCAGGTAAGGCTGGGTGCAGCGGCTCCCACCTGTAATCCCAGCACTTGGGGAGCCTCTTCCCAAGGCTTCCTCCTGGATCACTTGAGGCCAGGAGTTGGAGACCAGCCTGGGCAACATGGCAAGACCCCATCTCTACAAAAAATACAGAAATTAGCAGGGCGTAGTGGTGTATGCACCTGTGGTCCCAGCTACTTGGGAGGCTGAGATGGGAGGATTGCTTGAGCCTGGGAGGTTGAGGCTGCAGTGAGTGTGGCCTGGTGATAGAGCACAACCCTATCTTTGAAAAAAAAAGGAAAGGAGGCGAAAAGACTGAACTGTCCAAAAACAACAAATACAGCATGATTAGTATGATCCTATTTCTTCATTTATATAAAAGACAAATTTTCATACAGGTATAAACTATTTTATATACTATT
>NW_022321580.1:0-12569 GCF_002776525.5 Piliocolobus tephrosceles | reverse complement strand
TCTATGAAAATTTGATTGTTTCATATCCTCACCAACACTTGGTAGTGCCAGTCTGTGTGTGTGTTAAAATATAGGTAACATAAAATTTGCCATTTTAACCATCTTTAAGTGTACAACTCAGTGGCATTAAGTACATTCAACGTCATACAACTCTCCATCACCACCATCTGTTTTCTAAAATTTTTTATCATCCCAAACAGAAACACTCTAGCGCGTGGTAATTCCCCATTTCCTTGTTCCTCCAGCCTCTGGTAACTTCTAATTTACATTTTGTTTCTTTGATTTTGCCTATTATAGATATTTCCTGTAAGTGAAATCATACAATATTTGTATCTGGCTTGTTTCAGTTAGCATAACATCGTTTCAAGATTCACTCACGCAGAGTAGCGTGTATCATGTCATTATTCTCATTGTGGTTTGGGTTTGTATTTTCCTGATGACCAGTGATGGTGAGCATCTTTTCATGTGTTATTGGCCATTTGTGTATCTTCTTGGAATAAACGTGTATTTAAGTCCTTTGCCCATTATTTGTTTGTCTTTTTGTTGAGTAAGCTCTTCATATACTCTTCATGACTCTATATATGTTTACCTTTTTGTTGAGTAAGCTCTTCACAACCCTTATTATTATGCAATTTGCAAATACTCCTTCCCATTCTTCGAGTTGTCTTTTCATTTTCTTGATAATGTTCTTTAATGCACAGTTAAAAAACCTTGATGACATGTAATTTACCTATGTATTATTATTTATGCTTTTGATGTCATATCTAAGAATCCATTGCCAAATCCACATTTATGGAGATTTATTTTTATGTTTTCTTCAGAGTTTTATGGATTTAGCCTGTATTTAGGTCGTTGATCAGACTTGACATATCTGCAAAAAATAAAAAGCCAAAGATGTGTGGGTTTATTTCTGGAGTGTTAATTCTATTCCACTGGTCTATATGTCTATCCTTATAGCGGTACCACACTGATTTGGCTACTGCATCTCTGCAGAAAGTTTTGAAATTGGGAAGTGTGAGTCCTCCAACTTTTTCAAGGTGGTTTTGGCTATTCGGATCCTCTTGTAATGCCATATAAATTTGAAAACTGACTTTTCCATTCTTGCGCTGAAAGGCTGTTGAAATTTTGATAGGGATCACGTTGAACCTGTAATTTGGATGGTACTGACATCATAACAATACTGTCAATCTGTGCATAAACATGGGTTAGCTTTCCACTGATTCAAGTCTCCTTTCATCAAAGTGAGGCAGGAGAGGCAGGTAGTCAAGGAAGTGGCCATGTTCTTTGGACACAGCAGCCCTGGTGACCACACAGTCAATCCAAGAAGCCTCAGCATTCACGCTACAATTGAGCTCATTCAAGCAAAGCTATCTTCAGTGAGGCTTTCCCTTCTAGAGGGCAAGTGCGTTTTGATTTTACCTGTCCTCAAACCAATGCTTTGCCCATTATAATAGTAAAACACACACTCCTGATTGGAGATTGAGATGCTAATGAGACATGCAACGTACGAACAAGCATGTGCAGCTGCTGTGCACCCAGAAGACCGCCCAGAACACACTTCCCAGCAACACCTCTTCCCATCTCCTTACGAAGAATCAAGGAAGACTCCCACCAAGGAGTCTCCCAGTGCCAGTCTTTGCCGTCTCGCCCTTAGGAGCAGCCCGCCCTGAATTTTCTCTCTCTCAGGGTGTACTGTCTATTCTGCACCTAACTTCCAAAATATTCTTTTTTATTTTTTGCAATACATTACACTGCACCTGTTTTGTTGTGTGTCTGTTTAAATTCTTTTAAACCAAGAAGACAAGAACCAAGGTATCACATCAGTTGTCACAGAAGTTTTGTAGTTTTGTTTTTGCTTTGAGACAGAGTTTTGCTCTTGTTGTCCAGGCTGGAGTGCAGTGGCGCAATCTTGGCTCACTGCAACCACTGCCTCTCAGGTTCAAGCGATTCTCCTGCCTCAGTCACCTGAGTAGCTGGGATTACAGGCGTGTGCCACCACACCCAGCTTATTTTGTATCTTTTTTTTTTTTTTTTTGAGGCGGAGTCTCGCTCTGTCGCCCGGACTGGAGTGCAGTGGCCGGATCTCAGCTCACTGCAAGCTCCGTCTCCCGGGTTTACGCCATTCTCCTGCCTCAGCCTCCCGAGTAGCTGGGACGACAGGCGCCCGCCACCTCGCCCGGCTAGTTTTTGTATTTTTAGTAGAGACGGGGTTTCACCTTGTTAGCCAGGATGGTCTCGATCTCCTGACCTCGTGATCCGCCCGTCTCGGCCTCCCAAAGTGCTGGGATTACAGGCTTGAGCCACCGCGCCCGGCCTCCTTTTTTTTTTTAGTAGACATGGGGTTTCTCCACATTGGCCAGGCTGGTCTTGAACTCCCAACCTCATGTGATCCACTCACCTTGGCCTCACAAAGTGCTGGGATTACACGTGTGAGCCACCACACTCGGCCTTGTAGTTTTTAATGTACAAGTCTTTCACCTCCTTGGCTACATCTATTCCTAGGTATTTTATTATTTTAGATATGATGGTAATTGGAATTGACTTCTAAATATCCTTTTTGGATTGGTAATTGCTGGTATATAGAAACAACTGTTTTTTTGTGTATTTATCTTGTACCCTGCAACTTTGCTGAATTCATTTACCAGCTAGAGTAGCTTTCTTGTGAACTTTTGGGTCTTTCTATAGATAGGAACATGTCATCTGTGAATCGTGTTACTTCTTTCTCTCCAGTTTGGATGCCGTCTTAGTCTGTTTTGTGCTGCTGTAACAGTATACCACAAACTGGGTGTTTTATAATGAACAGAAATTTATTGGCTCATAGTTTTGGAGCCTGGGAAGTCCACGACTTGGGGGCTGGCATCTGGCTTCTTGCTGCTTCATCCACGGTGGAAAGGCAAAGAAAAGGTGAGCGAGAGCGAGTTCAATTTTGCAGACTCAAGACCTTTTATAATTGGCCTGAATTCATTCATGGAGTTGGGGCCCTTAAGACCTAAACACCTCCCAACACGACCACACTGGAGATGAAATTTCTAACACAAGCTTTTTGGGGGACACATTAAAACGACAGCAGATGCCTTTTATGCTTTCCTTGTCTAATTTCTCTGGTTAGAACTTCCAGTACTATGTTGAATAGCAGTGGGAAGGTAAGCATCCTTGTCTTGTTCCTGATTTAAGGGTGAAGCTTTTAGTCTTTTTACCACTATGTTAGCTGCAGGTTTGTCACAAATGCCTTTTATTATGTGGAGGAAGTTCTTCTATTCCTAGTTTACTGAGAGTTTTGCTTTTAACCATGAAAGAATGCTAAAGGCCTTTTCTGTATCTACTGAGATAATCATGTTATTTCTTTCCTTTTCCTTTGAGACAGGGCCTTGCTGTTACACAGGCTGGAGTGTTGGGGTGTGACCATAGCTCACGGCAGTCTGGAACTGGCGAGCTCAAGTGATCCTTCTGCCTCAACCTCCCAAAGTGCTGGAATTACAACTGTGAGCCATCGCACCCAGCCTCAAATTACTATGTTCTAAAAGCTGAAAAAATAAAACTCATAAATATCACAAAACCCAGAAAAATTACTTATTAGTATCAATACTGAGAGCTCAATGATACATTGTTTTAGCTGCATACTTTGATCACTGTTTCATAAGACAATGATTATACAATATCACTTTCTATTGGGATAATGAAAAGATAATTCCCCTAACATGGTTGACTCAAATTTGTTTTTTATCACTGAAAATTTAGAAAAATTTCAGTGTCTCAACTAATTATTGGTAATTCAGTGTCTCTTTTTGTTTCTTTTGAGACAGGGTCTCTTTCTGTCACCCAGGCTGGAGTGCAGAATCCACTGGCACAATCATAGCTCACTATAACCTTGGACTCCTGGCTCCAGTGATCCTCCTGCCACAGCCTCCCAAAGTGCTTGGATTACAGGCATAATCCACCATACTTGGCCTATGGCATTAATTCAGTCTTAAAATCAGGAAGTGTAAGTCCTCCAGTTTTGTTCTTTCTAACAATTTCATTGGCTTTCTTCTCGGTCACTTGCATTTCCATACCAATTTTACATTTTAAATTTTAATTTTTTTTTTTGAGACAGAGTCTCACTCTGTCACCCAGGCTGGAGTGCAGTGTCATAATCTCGGCTCACTGCAAGCTCCACTTCCCAGGTCCATGCCATTCTCCTGCCTCAAGCCTCCCGAGTAGCTGGGACTACAGGTGCGTGCTGCCACCATGCCCCGCTAATTTTTTGTTTTTTTAGTTGAGACGGGGTTTCACCATGTTAGCCAGGATGGTCTCGGTCTCCTGACCTCATGATCCGCCTGCCTTGGCCTCCCAAAGTGCTGGGATTACAGGCGTGAGCTACCGCACCCAGCCACAAATTTAAAATTTTTAACCTGTTAATTTATTTATCTCTGCGTTTCTTAGACAGGATCTTGCTATGTAGTATAGGCCGGTCTTGAACTCCTGGGCTCAAGGGATCCTCTTGCCTTAGCCTCCAGAGTAGCTGGGAACAGAACCTGTTAACTTCTTTAAAAAAGTACAAAAATTACAATTGGAATTGTGTTAGATCTATGGATCAATTTGGGGAGAACTAACATCTTAACGCTATTCCGTCTTCCGATCCATGAACAGACTATCTCTCAGTTACTTAGTTCTCCATTCTTTCAGTAATATTTTATAGATTTCAGTGTACAGGTTTGCACATATTTTGTTAAATGTATAAGCATTCCAATTTATAAGCTATTGTAAGTGAAATAAATTTCATTTATTCATGAATTTGAAATTTCATTTTCCAATTATCCATTGCTAGTATTCACAAATGCTGTTTTTTGTATACTGACCTTGTATCCTGTGACCTTGCTAAACTCACTAGTTCTAGTAGCATTTGGTAGATTCCTTCGGATTCTCTTTATTTATAAACAAGTCAATTTGCAAAACTTTTTTTTTTTTTTCTAATTGGAATGACTTTTATTTCTTTTTCTTGCTGTAGGACCTCCAGTACAAAGCTGAATATAAGTGCCCTTTCTGGCTGGGTGCAGTGGCTCACACCTGTAATCCCAGCACTTTGGGAGGCCGAGGCAGGTAGATCACAAGGTGAGGACTTCGAGACCAGCTTGGCCAACAGGGTGAAACCCCATCTCTACTAAAAACACAAAAATTAGCCGGGCGTGCTGGCGGGTGTCTGTAGTCCCAGTTACTCGGGAGGCTGAGGCAGAATTGCTTGAACCCAGGAGGCGGAGCTTGCAGTGAGCCGAGATCGCACCACTGCACTCCAGCCTGGGAGACAGAGTGAGATTGAATCTCAAAAAAAAAAAAAAAAAAAAAAGTGCCCTTTCCTTGTTCCCGATCATGGGAAGAAACATGTTTGGTCTTTCTCCATTAAATATTTCGCATTAGCTGTGAGTTTTCTAAATACACTTCATCAAGTGGAGGAAGTTCACGCAGAGTTCTAGTTTGCTGAGTTCTTCATCATAGATGGTGTATGGATTTAATGTGCTTTTTGACATGATCATATGGTTTTTCTTTTAGGTGGTTAAAATGGTGAATGAATGACATAGGGTGATTTTTGAATATTAAACCAACACCGTATTCCTCGGTTAAATCTCACTTGGCCGTGACAGTGCATTACCCTTTTTATATACCTTTAGATACGATGCACTGTTTTGGTAAGGACTTTTGTGTTTAAATTCATGAGTCACACTGGTGTTAGGTTTTTTTCTTACTGTCTTCATCTGATTTTGGTATCAGCGTAATTCTGGCCTCACAAACTGAATTTGCAAATATTCTCTCTCTCTTTCTAAGAGAGTATTTTGTAGGATGGGTATTATTTCTTGCTTAAATGACGCACAGAATTTACTGGTGATGCCATCTGGGACCGGAGTTTTCTTTGCGAGAAAGTTTTCAATTCAGGGAAATTCAGCTTTTCAATTTTGAGGAAGTCTCTTGCAGAGAAGCTTTCCACTGTTGGAAAACCTGCCAGCCATTCATGTCACATGTACTAACGAGACATGAAAAGCAATCATTACTAGATAACAATTACTTGACCTTGGCTGTGAGAAAAGATCAAGATTCCTATCAAGTTGCGATGCAGGTGGCCTAGATCGAATTTTACTTGGATTTCTAATACTGTGTGACACACTAGGGAAGCTCTGGTTTCCACCCCCGCGAGTGGCATGTTCCCAGGTTCATCATTTTTATTTCCTCCACACAAATACGTTTCCCTCAGCAGACGCGAATTCCTGAAGCTGGTACCATTTCTTGTACTGGAGCCCCGCAGCCAGCTCAGTGCTAGGCACGCTGCAGGCATTCAGATGTCTGCCAAGGTAAAGACAGTGATCAACACTGCTGCTCACGGTTCTGCACTGACCTCAGGGTAACAGACAAAAAGGTGAGTTTGGGAGCAACTCTTCTTTCACCAGGGAGAAGAGAAGAGGTGCCTATAGGTTACCATAGCTTTTCTCTCAGTAGCCTAAACCCAGGGAGATCTAAATAGTACGAAAATTCCTTAAGGAAAATTTTAACTAATTGTAGCTTGTATAGAGTTAGGACATGAGGCTCAATGAATGTTTATCTTTGGGGTTGTTAAAACAGCAGATGGCACTAGAATTTGTGCCATAAATCCTCAAATCACTCTGACTCTTTTTGAAAATAGAGGCAACATGGCAGCATAGAAACTAAAATGGATTTGGGAGTTTAAGATCTGGATTTGAGGAATGTATATTTACTAATCTCAGCATCAAATGAAAAAACTGTGAAAACACTACACACACCGCACAAAACTGTACACAACAGCGAGCCCGAAGACACGGACAGTGATGCAGGTCATGTCAGCAGAAAGGGAAAAATGCAGCCTCTCTTTGGATTGGGAGTAAACGCCACAAAGCCACCTTCAGCAAAACAGGGGAACAGCTAAAGGATTTCCTTTCCCACCTTTCTCCATCCCTGCCACTGCTACCCCATATCCTCCCGGCACTCCAGCAAAACCCAATTCACATAAGTCCTTCAAAATAAGGCCCCCAGGCCGGCGCGGTGGCTCACGCCTGCAATCCCAGCACTTTGGGAGGCTGAGGCGGTCGGATCACCTGAGGTTGGGAGTCGAGACCAGCCTGGCCAACATGGTGAAACCCCCATCTCTACTAAAAATACAAAAATCAGCTGGGTGTGGTGGTGGCGCATGTCTGTCATCCTGGCTACTTGGGAGGTTGAGGCACGAGAATCCCTTGAACCTGCGAGGCGGACGTCACAGCTGGCAGAGACCTCCAGCCTGGACGACAGGGCGAAAAAACAAAAAAAAACGAAACAAAAAACAAAATAAGGCCCCCTTCAAATCTTAAATCCTCCAGAAGATTTTTATTTTTAAATCTAAAAGAATGAATTTTGGAACAATTTTCAGTTCCTGTCAGGCAGATGGGGGAGGTATTTTAAAGCAGAAGAGCCTGTACTTAAGGACCGATAGGTCTTCCCAGAGTAGATGACCATCTACCCGCAGGGCCGGACCGACTTCTGAAATCACACTGTCACCTTAAAGCAGGTTTTTCTCAGCACCCAAGGGTTCCAATAAACTCTCTGAGACACGCTGTGGGTATAGATTTTAAATTACAAGCTTGATTTGATTCCCTCAAATACAGTTCTTAAGGAAGATTAGTTACAAATAGTTGTCAGTACTTTCAAATGACAGAAAAAATTACATTTTAGTAAAACTGGATGAATGTTTCTTGTGCGAAATAACAATCCTTTCACCACCAGGTGGAGCTACTCCAGGTCATGCAATACTTTGACTATTACATTTGTAAAAAGTGCCCTAATTTTTCTAGTTGCGATTTCATGCCTATTTTAAATCAAAACATCGCTATGCTCCTGAGCTCACTTCACCCTCCCCGGGAAGGGGTGAGGCCACCCATGGTTTCTCTGAGACACCCCTGGCTCCCTGACTGGCAAGGTACTGTCTCAATGCGTTCCTCTTGGTGTGAAGGTCCCCAGGAGATCTTGGGTTTCCGAGGAAGTGGCTCTGGCTGCCTACGGGCAAATATTACACCAGAGGCCACAGAGGACAGCGACCTAAGAGGTGAACAGGAGGGAAGTTTTAACTTATTTTGACATAAAATTGGCAAAAATAAGCATCACCAAATTTCTGTAACTAGAAATTGAGGATAAAACAGAAGAGGTTTGTCTATGATGAGGATGTCCGTCCGTCACAGTAGAACTTGTGAATAGCTTTTATAGAACCACGTAATATAGTACCGTCAACATTTTACATATTTTACATACAATTTGAATACAAAGTCTTAAAATTTATAATAGAACATTAAAATAATCTTCTAATAAAATCAGCCTTAAGTATAAGGAATCTAAATTTCATTATCTTGTACATTTCTAAATAAATAGCTTTGATCTATAACCCTTGAAAATATTACAGTTTATGGTGACATGATAGAGACAAGTCAAACAGTATTATAAGTGAAAATGAAACATCAATTTAAAATACAAGTGTAAAAACACGCTGAACTGAAATTACAGAAAATCAAAACACTAAGCACACAGTAATTCAATATCTAGCATTGGAATAACCAAATGCATGCGCAGTAACACACTTTCAACTTACATAAAAAGCCCTTTAAGATTCACATAATCTAAATAAACAAGCAGAAACACAAAGGGAGGTACTGTGCCAGCCAGTAACAACTAGAAAGTAAGTTCTCCCTTTTTCTTTCAAATGATCCTAACAGGAAACAGGAAATAATGATCACTTGCTAAAAAACTATAATTCATGTTTGGTTTGTTTTTTTTTTTTGTTTTTGTGTTTTTTCTTAAATGCTGCCTGATAAAGTCAAAGCAAGGCTTCCTAAATGTTAGACCACTATACCTTAGATAAGGAAAGGCCACCTAACGGACAGATTTAAACAAAAATCAGACATCTGTCTATGGAAGGTATGATTGAATTTTCGCGTAATGACCCCACAATAGGATCTAAATCAAGCCCACAAGAATGCACATTCAAGCATCTGAATGCATGATCTGTTAGTACTGAATTCTATGTGGTGATTTCACTCACCAAAGTACTGGTTTATTTTACATACGACCAGGATTAAAACATCTACCGCAGGAGCTGTATCTTACTTAAGTTTGCATTCTAGTTCTCAGAATCTCAGAACATAACAGGCGTAAGCGTTTGCTGAACTGAGTCCGGCATTCGTGATTTCAGGAAGCTTTGCATCCGAGACGGAACTGATTTCAGGAAGCTTTGCATCCGAGACAGAACTGCTGACTGAGATTCAGGGGAGCTTTTCCTTTTGTCTCTAGGCCTGTAATGAATTTCTGGCTAATCAAGTTGATTGACACAGATCTGTCACAGTTTCTCGTTTCAGGGTCAAGAGGTCTCAAATTCATCTATTCCACAGTGAAGCCTTCTCCAAAGATCTGTGCCTGCACCTCATCAAATGAAAAGAAGAAAGATCATCTTTGCGGTGCTGGGTATTTGCTTATGGTAACTGCCGGAAACACATGCACACGCACACACACACGCGAAACACACCCAATCGTTTCATAAGTGGAGAACAGAACAGAAATAATGCGCAAAGCCTAAATCACACAGCTCCCAAGGTTAACTAAAAAACGACACTGAAACCATAAGATAACTCCTTTTGATTACACACAAACTTATTGCGTGATGGCTGAAAGCAATTTCTATGAACCAACAAGTGTAAGCCAAAAGTGTTCTTTAACCATTAGCTTGAGAAGTAGCTAAAAAGAGTGTGGTTCCAAGACTACCCTGTTTGATTCTGCTCAGTGTAACTCACTGCATTAGGGGGCAGTGAGGAGGAGACGGGTATGCTCCTCAAAGATCACTCCTTCCGTCCACAATGCTTAGATCGAGACTTGCCTCACTGTGTGGGTTATTCTAACAGAGTTCCTCTGGATTGCCACTTGAAGTTGCTATTTCTGATGTCCTTGGTTCCTAACAGAGGGGAAGGGGGAATGTTACACAATTCCTGAAATAAAAACGGTTTAGAAAGTTTCACGCCTTTCGTTCTCACTGCCAGCATGTCTGTCTCTGGAATGCTGCTAGGAGAGGTAGATCCAGTGCTTCAGTTCTGCCATTCCCTGCAGTAACTTAGTGTAATAGAAGTCCATGTTGTCTGCAAAGTCTGTACAAACAGGTGACTCCATGTCACCAAAAGTGCAGTATAATGCAGTTCCTCCAACACTAAGGAAAACCGTTGCTATGCACAGCAAGATCAGCAAAATACAGGAGCCACCTCCAACTTCATCTGCAAACATGAGAAAGAGTGAGGTTACATTATCACCAAAATGGAAATCTTAGCATCTGCTGTCTTTTCACTAATTAAGGTAACTGGACATTTCTACTGTTGGTCCTCTATGGATAGGAAGTATTGACAGAAAACTCATGCTCCTAATGACTCTACAAAGACCTACCTGTTAATTACCAAGAAGATTCAGACTTGTGGAGCTTGTACATGCTAAAATTAAAACATGCTCATTTATACAATGGATAGAACCACTCCATGAGAAGAAGAAAAACAGCTGATGTGCTCACAGCAAGGATTAATTAAGTTTTGTTTGTTTTCTAGAGACAGGGTCTCACTTTGTCACCCTGGCTGAAGTGCAGCGGCAAAATCTTGGCTCACTGCCGCCTCGACACCTGGGCTCAAGTAGTACTCCTGCTTCAGCCTCCTGCGCAGCTAGGACTACAGGCCTGTGCCACCACGCCTGGCTGTTTTTTATTTTTTGGTAGAGATGGAGTCTCACTATGCTGCAGAGAGTGATCCTGAACTCCGGGCCTCAAGTAATCTTCGTGTCACGGCCTCTCCAAGTCCTAGGATTACAGGTGTGAGCCAGCATGCCCGCCCTAACAGCAGCATTTGACAGTACACACTACAGCCTTGCTGTTCAAATACCCTTGGAGTTCACACTATGGGACTACCTTAGAGCAAAGTCGACTTAACATTAAACAACAAAAATGTCTTCGGGTGGGACCTCTTTTGCATCTCTCTATATTGAAGAAAATGATTATTCTTTGGTTGTAAAATATCTTAATTATTCATAATTAAAAATTTTTTAAAAAAATTTCAAAAAGACCAAAAAGTCTTCTGATGTGCAGCATGATTAAGGTGTAGGGATGCCTTTTTGGAAGGTAATTAGCAGTATCTATTAAAATTTAAAATTAATTTATCTTCCAGACTGGACAATTTTGAGAGTAAAAGACAGCGTTAAGGCCAGGTGTGGTGGCTCATGCCTGTCATCCCAGCACTTGCGAGGCCGAGGCGGGCCGATCACGAGGTCAGGAAATCAAGACCATCCTGGTTAACACGGTGAAACCCCATCTCTACTAAAAATATAAAAAATTAGCCGGGCGTGGTGGCGGGCGCCTGTAGTTCCAGCTACTCGGGAGGCTGAGGCAGGAGAATGGCGTGAACCTGGGAGGCGGAGCTTGCAGTGAGCCGAGATTGTGCCACTGCACTCCAGCCTGGGCGGCAGAGTGAGACTCCATCTCAAAAATAAAAAATAAAAAAAGACAGTGTTAACTGAATGCAATTCCGGGACAAGAGGTGTAAACCAGGACAGCCTCAGGCCACCTGGGACACAGAGTTTCAACATATCCCAGCAAATCCACCTTTAAGAATCTGGCCACAAATGTGCACAACAAACATCACACATACAAGCTTGTTCGCTGCCGCAGGGTTTGTTATAACAAAAGGTTGGGAGTAACTTAGTTGTTCTGGTTACAATGGAACAGTTAAACCATTATGAGACATTTATATAATGAAACAGGATGTTAAGTATTTAATAGGATGAAGTAAATTTAATATATTCTTTCATTGAAGGATGTCTAAGACTCATGATTTAATTTTTACTTTATTAAACTGTGATTTTTTCATAATTACCATATATTTTTACAAGAAACAAATTTTATAAAACCTAATGCATACCAAATAGACTTTATTTAGAACATTGTACAGTAATATATGAATATATTCTCCCTGTAAAAATGCAAACCCAAAAGCATCTTAGAGTCTAAGGGACTATCCATTTCTCTCCTGCCCAATCACATTCCCTTCCCATCCCAGAAGTAAACGCTGTTAAATTTGGTGTGTGCCCTTTCAGATCAAATATGTAGATTTCAGCACTTATATGAAAATAGGATTAAACAATCGTTTGCTCTGAAATTTACATTTCAAAATAGCTTTTTTTTTTTTTTTTTGAGACAGAGTCTTGCTCTTGTTGCCCAGGCTGGAGTGCAATGGTGTGATCTTGGCTCACCGCAACCTCTACCTCCTGGGTTCAAGCAATTCTCCTGCCTCAGCCTCCTGAGTAGCTGAGATTACAGTCACCTGCTATCATGCCCAGCTAATTTTTGTATTGGCGTAGAGATGGGGTTTCACCATATTGGCCAGGCTGGTCTTGAACTCCTGAACTCACGTGATCTGCCCGCCTTGGCTTCCCAAAGTGCTGGGATTACAGGCGTGAGCCACCATGCCCAGTCTAAAATAGTTTATAGTCTTTTATAATAGTATATAAAATAGTTTATACCTGTATGAAAATTTGTCTTTTAT
>NW_022321579.1:0-12569 GCF_002776525.5 Piliocolobus tephrosceles | reverse complement strand
ATAAAAGACAAATTTTCATACAGGTATAAACTATTTTATATACTATTATAAAAGACTATAAACTATTTTAGACTGGGCATGGTGGCTCACGCCTGTAATCCCAGCACTTTGGGAAGCCAAGGCGGGCAGATCACGTGAGTTCAGGAGTTCAAGACCAGCCTGGCCAATATGGTGAAACCCCATCTCTACGCCAATACAAAAATTAGCTGGGCATGATAGCAGGTGACTGTAATCTCAGCTACTCAGGAGGCTGAGGCAGGAGAATTGCTTGAACCCAGGAGGTAGAGGTTGCGGTGAGCCAAGATCACACCATTGCACTCCAGCCTGGGCAACAAGAGCAAGACTCTGTCTCAAAAAAAAAAAAAAAAAGCTATTTTGAAATGTAAATTTCAGAGCAAACGATTGTTTAATCCTATTTTCATATAAGTGCTGAAATCTACATATTTGATCTGAAAGGGCACACACCAAATTTAACAGCGTTTACTTCTGGGATGGGAAGGGAATGTGATTGGGCAGGAGAGAAATGGATAGTCCCTTAGACTCTAAGATGCTTTTGGGTTTGCATTTTTACAGGGAGAATATATTCATATATTACTGTACAATGTTCTAAATAAAGTCTATTTGGTATGCATTAGGTTTTATAAAATTTGTTTCTTGTAAAAATATATGGTAATTATGAAAAAATCACAGTTTAATAAAGTAAAAATTAAATCATGAGTCTTAGACATCCTTCAATGAAAGAATATATTAAATTTACTTCATCCTATTAAATACTTAACATCCTGTTTCATTATATAAATGTCTCATAATGGTTTAACTGTTCCATTGTAACCAGAACAACTAAGTTACTCCCAACCTTTTGTTATAACAAACCCTGCGGCAGCGAACAAGCTTGTATGTGTGATGTTTGTTGTGCACATTTGTGGCCAGATTCTTAAAGGTGGATTTGCTGGGATATGTTGAAACTCTGTGTCCCAGGTGGCCTGAGGCTGTCCTGGTTTACACCTCTTGTCCCGGAATTGCATTCAGTTAACACTGTCTTTTTTTATTTTTTATTTTTGAGATGGAGTCTCACTCTGCCGCCCAGGCTGGAGTGCAGTGGCACAATCTCGGCTCACTGCAAGCTCCGCCTCCCAGGTTCACGCCATTCTCCTGCCTCAGCCTCCCGAGTAGCTGGAACTACAGGCGCCCGCCACCACGCCCGGCTAATTTTTTATATTTTTAGTAGAGATGGGGTTTCACCGTGTTAACCAGGATGGTCTTGATTTCCTGACCTCGTGATCGGCCCGCCTCGGCCTCGCAAGTGCTGGGATGACAGGCATGAGCCACCACACCTGGCCTTAACGCTGTCTTTTACTCTCAAAATTGTCCAGTCTGGAAGATAAATTAATTTTAAATTTTAATAGATACTGCTAATTACCTTCCAAAAAGGCATCCCTACACCTTAATCATGCTGCACATCAGAAGACTTTTTGGTCTTTTTGAAATTTTTTTAAAAAATTTTTAATTATGAATAATTAAGATATTTTACAACCAAAGAATAATCATTTTCTTCAATATAGAGAGATGCAAAAGAGGTCCCACCCGAAGACATTTTTGTTGTTTAATGTTAAGTCGACTTTGCTCTAAGGTAGTCCCATAGTGTGAACTCCAAGGGTATTTGAACAGCAAGGCTGTAGTGTGTACTGTCAAATGCTGCTGTTAGGGCGGGCATGCTGGCTCACACCTGTAATCCTAGGACTTGGAGAGGCCGTGACACGAAGATTACTTGAGGCCCGGAGTTCAGGATCACTCTCTGCAGCATAGTGAGACTCCATCTCTACCAAAAAATAAAAAACAGCCAGGCGTGGTGGCACAGGCCTGTAGTCCTAGCTGCGCAGGAGGCTGAAGCAGGAGTACTACTTGAGCCCAGGTGTCGAGGCGGCAGTGAGCCAAGATTTTGCCGCTGCACTTCAGCCAGGGTGACAAAGTGAGACCCTGTCTCTAGAAAACAAACAAAACTTAATTAATCCTTGCTGTGAGCACATCAGCTGTTTTTCTTCTTCTCATGGAGTGGTTCTATCCATTGTATAAATGAGCATGTTTTAATTTTAGCATGTACAAGCTCCACAAGTCTGAATCTTCTTGGTAATTAACAGGTAGGTCTTTGTAGAGTCATTAGGAGCATGAGTTTTCTGTCAATACTTCCTATCCATAGAGGACCAACAGTAGAAATGTCCAGTTACCTTAATTAGTGAAAAGACAGCAGATGCTAAGATTTCCATTTTGGTGATAATGTAACCTCACTCTTTCTCATGTTTGCAGATGAAGTTGGAGGTGGCTCCTGTATTTTGCTGATCTTGCTGTGCATAGCAACGGTTTTCCTTAGTGTTGGAGGAACTGCATTATACTGCACTTTTGGTGACATGGAGTCACCTGTTTGTACAGACTTTGCAGACAACATGGACTTCTATTACACTAAGTTACTGCAGGGAATGGCAGAACTGAAGCACTGGATCTACCTCTCCTAGCAGCATTCCAGAGACAGACATGCTGGCAGTGAGAACGAAAGGCGTGAAACTTTCTAAACCGTTTTTATTTCAGGAATTGTGTAACATTCCCCCTTCCCCTCTGTTAGGAACCAAGGACATCAGAAATAGCAACTTCAAGTGGCAATCCAGAGGAACTCTGTTAGAATAACCCACACAGTGAGGCAAGTCTCGATCTAAGCATTGTGGACGGAAGGAGTGATCTTTGAGGAGCATACCCGTCTCCTCCTCACTGCCCCCTAATGCAGTGAGTTACACTGAGCAGAATCAAACAGGGTAGTCTTGGAACCACACTCTTTTTAGCTACTTCTCAAGCTAATGGTTAAAGAACACTTTTGGCTTACACTTGTTGGTTCATAGAAATTGCTTTCAGCCATCACGCAATAAGTTTGTGTGTAATCAAAAGGAGTTATCTTATGGTTTCAGTGTCGTTTTTTAGTTAACCTTGGGAGCTGTGTGATTTAGGCTTTGCGCATTATTTCTGTTCTGTTCTCCACTTATGAAACGATTGGGTGTGTTTCGCGTGTGTGTGTGCGTGTGCATGTGTTTCCGGCAGTTACCATAAGCAAATACCCAGCACCGCAAAGATGATCTTTCTTCTTTTCATTTGATGAGGTGCAGGCACAGATCTTTGGAGAAGGCTTCACTGTGGAATAGATGAATTTGAGACCTCTTGACCCTGAAACGAGAAACTGTGACAGATCTGTGTCAATCAACTTGATTAGCCAGAAATTCATTACAGGCCTAGAGACAAAAGGAAAAGCTCCCCTGAATCTCAGTCAGCAGTTCTGTCTCGGATGCAAAGCTTCCTGAAATCAGTTCCGTCTCGGATGCAAAGCTTCCTGAAATCACGAATGCCGGACTCAGTTCAGCAAACGCTTACGCCTGTTATGTTCTGAGATTCTGAGAACTAGAATGCAAACTTAAGTAAGATACAGCTCCTGCGGTAGATGTTTTAATCCTGGTCGTATGTAAAATAAACCAGTACTTTGGTGAGTGAAATCACCACATAGAATTCAGTACTAACAGATCATGCATTCAGATGCTTGAATGTGCATTCTTGTGGGCTTGATTTAGATCCTATTGTGGGGTCATTACGCGAAAATTCAATCATACCTTCCATAGACAGATGTCTGATTTTTGTTTAAATCTGTCCGTTAGGTGGCCTTTCCTTATCTAAGGTATAGTGGTCTAACATTTAGGAAGCCTTGCTTTGACTTTATCAGGCAGCATTTAAGAAAAAACACAAAAACAAAAAAAAAAAACAAACCAAACATGAATTATAGTTTTTTAGCAAGTGATCATTATTTCCTGTTTCCTGTTAGGATCATTTGAAAGAAAAAGGGAGAACTTACTTTCTAGTTGTTACTGGCTGGCACAGTACCTCCCTTTGTGTTTCTGCTTGTTTATTTAGATTATGTGAATCTTAAAGGGCTTTTTATGTAAGTTGAAAGTGTGTTACTGCGCATGCATTTGGTTATTCCAATGCTAGATATTGAATTACTGTGTGCTTAGTGTTTTGATTTTCTGTAATTTCAGTTCAGCGTGTTTTTACACTTGTATTTTAAATTGATGTTTCATTTTCACTTATAATACTGTTTGACTTGTCTCTATCATGTCACCATAAACTGTAATATTTTCAAGGGTTATAGATCAAAGCTATTTATTTAGAAATGTACAAGATAATGAAATTTAGATTCCTTATACTTAAGGCTGATTTTATTAGAAGATTATTTTAATGTTCTATTATAAATTTTAAGACTTTGTATTCAAATTGTATGTAAAATATGTAAAATGTTGACGGTACTATATTACGTGGTTCTATAAAAGCTATTCACAAGTTCTACTGTGACGGACGGACATCCTCATCATAGACAAACCTCTTCTGTTTTATCCTCAATTTCTAGTTACAGAAATTTGGTGATGCTTATTTTTGCCAATTTTATGTCAAAATAAGTTAAAACTTCCCTCCTGTTCACCTCTTAGGTCGCTGTCCTCTGTGGCCTCTGGTGTAATATTTGCCCGTAGGCAGCCAGAGCCACTTCCTCGGAAACCCAAGATCTCCTGGGGACCTTCACACCAAGAGGAACGCATTGAGACAGTACCTTGCCAGTCAGGGAGCCAGGGGTGTCTCAGAGAAACCATGGGTGGCCTCACCCCTTCCCGGGGAGGGTGAAGTGAGCTCAGGAGCATAGCGATGTTTTGATTTAAAATAGGCATGAAATCGCAACTAGAAAAATTAGGGCACTTTTTACAAATGTAATAGTCAAAGTATTGCATGACCTGGAGTAGCTCCACCTGGTGGTGAAAGGATTGTTATTTCGCACAAGAAACATTCATCCAGTTTTACTAAAATGTAATTTTTTCTGTCATTTGAAAGTACTGACAACTATTTGTAACTAATCTTCCTTAAGAACTGTATTTGAGGGAATCAAATCAAGCTTGTAATTTAAAATCTATACCCACAGCGTGTCTCAGAGAGTTTATTGGAACCCTTGGGTGCTGAGAAAAACCTGCTTTAAGGTGACAGTGTGATTTCAGAAGTCGGTCCGGCCCTGCGGGTAGATGGTCATCTACTCTGGGAAGACCTATCGGTCCTTAAGTACAGGCTCTTCTGCTTTAAAATACCTCCCCCATCTGCCTGACAGGAACTGAAAATTGTTCCAAAATTCATTCTTTTAGATTTAAAAATAAAAATCTTCTGGAGGATTTAAGATTTGAAGGGGGCCTTATTTTGTTTTTTGTTTCGTTTTTTTTTGTTTTTTCGCCCTGTCGTCCAGGCTGGAGGTCTCTGCCAGCTGTGACGTCCGCCTCGCAGGTTCAAGGGATTCTCGTGCCTCAACCTCCCAAGTAGCCAGGATGACAGACATGCGCCACCACCACACCCAGCTGATTTTTGTATTTTTAGTAGAGATGGGGGTTTCACCATGTTGGCCAGGCTGGTCTCGACTCCCAACCTCAGGTGATCCGACCGCCTCAGCCTCCCAAAGTGCTGGGATTGCAGGCGTGAGCCACCGCGCCGGCCTGGGGGCCTTATTTTGAAGGACTTATGTGAATTGGGTTTTGCTGGAGTGCCGGGAGGATATGGGGTAGCAGTGGCAGGGATGGAGAAAGGTGGGAAAGGAAATCCTTTAGCTGTTCCCCTGTTTTGCTGAAGGTGGCTTTGTGGCGTTTACTCCCAATCCAAAGAGAGGCTGCATTTTTCCCTTTCTGCTGACATGACCTGCATCACTGTCCGTGTCTTCGGGCTCGCTGTTGTGTACAGTTTTGTGCGGTGTGTGTAGTGTTTTCACAGTTTTTTCATTTGATGCTGAGATTAGTAAATATACATTCCTCAAATCCAGATCTTAAACTCCCAAATCCATTTTAGTTTCTATGCTGCCATGTTGCCTCTATTTTCAAAAAGAGTCAGAGTGATTTGAGGATTTATGGCACAAATTCTAGTGCCATCTGCTGTTTTAACAACCCCAAAGATAAACATTCATTGAGCCTCATGTCCTAACTCTATACAAGCTACAATTAGTTAAAATTTTCCTTAAGGAATTTTCGTACTATTTAGATCTCCCTGGGTTTAGGCTACTGAGAGAAAAGCTATGGTAACCTATAGGCACCTCTTCTCTTCTCCCTGGTGAAAGAAGAGTTGCTCCCAAACTCACCTTTTTGTCTGTTACCCTGAGGTCAGTGCAGAACCGTGAGCAGCAGTGTTGATCACTGTCTTTACCTTGGCAGACATCTGAATGCCTGCAGCGTGCCTAGCACTGAGCTGGCTGCGGGGCTCCAGTACAAGAAATGGTACCAGCTTCAGGAATTCGCGTCTGCTGAGGGAAACGTATTTGTGTGGAGGAAATAAAAATGATGAACCTGGGAACATGCCACTCGCGGGGGTGGAAACCAGAGCTTCCCTAGTGTGTCACACAGTATTAGAAATCCAAGTAAAATTCGATCTAGGCCACCTGCATCGCAACTTGATAGGAATCTTGATCTTTTCTCACAGCCAAGGTCAAGTAATTGTTATCTAGTAATGATTGCTTTTCATGTCTCGTTAGTACATGTGACATGAATGGCTGGCAGGTTTTCCAACAGTGGAAAGCTTCTCTGCAAGAGACTTCCTCAAAATTGAAAAGCTGAATTTCCCTGAATTGAAAACTTTCTCGCAAAGAAAACTCCGGTCCCAGATGGCATCACCAGTAAATTCTGTGCGTCATTTAAGCAAGAAATAATACCCATCCTACAAAATACTCTCTTAGAAAGAGAGAGAGAATATTTGCAAATTCAGTTTGTGAGGCCAGAATTACGCTGATACCAAAATCAGATGAAGACAGTAAGAAAAAAACCTAACACCAGTGTGACTCATGAATTTAAACACAAAAGTCCTTACCAAAACAGTGCATCGTATCTAAAGGTATATAAAAAGGGTAATGCACTGTCACGGCCAAGTGAGATTTAACCGAGGAATACGGTGTTGGTTTAATATTCAAAAATCACCCTATGTCATTCATTCACCATTTTAACCACCTAAAAGAAAAACCATATGATCATGTCAAAAAGCACATTAAATCCATACACCATCTATGATGAAGAACTCAGCAAACTAGAACTCTGCGTGAACTTCCTCCACTTGATGAAGTGTATTTAGAAAACTCACAGCTAATGCGAAATATTTAATGGAGAAAGACCAAACATGTTTCTTCCCATGATCGGGAACAAGGAAAGGGCACTTTTTTTTTTTTTTTTTTTTTTGAGATTCAATCTCACTCTGTCTCCCAGGCTGGAGTGCAGTGGTGCGATCTCGGCTCACTGCAAGCTCCGCCTCCTGGGTTCAAGCAATTCTGCCTCAGCCTCCCGAGTAACTGGGACTACAGACACCCGCCAGCACGCCCGGCTAATTTTTGTGTTTTTAGTAGAGATGGGGTTTCACCCTGTTGGCCAAGCTGGTCTCGAAGTCCTCACCTTGTGATCTACCTGCCTCGGCCTCCCAAAGTGCTGGGATTACAGGTGTGAGCCACTGCACCCAGCCAGAAAGGGCACTTATATTCAGCTTTGTACTGGAGGTCCTACAGCAAGAAAAAGAAATAAAAGTCATTCCAATTAGAAAAAAAAAAAAAAGTTTTGCAAATTGACTTGTTTATAAATAAAGAGAATCCGAAGGAATCTACCAAATGCTACTAGAACTAGTGAGTTTAGCAAGGTCACAGGATACAAGGTCAGTATACAAAAAACAGCATTTGTGAATACTAGCAATGGATAATTGGAAAATGAAATTTCAAATTCATGAATAAATGAAATTTATTTCACTTACAATAGCTTATAAATTGGAATGCTTATACATTTAACAAAATATGTGCAAACCTGTACACTGAAATCTATAAAATATTACTGAAAGAATGGAGAACTAAGTAACTGAGAGATAGTCTGTTCATGGATCGGAAGACGGAATAGCGTTAAGATGTTAGTTCTCCCCAAATTGATCCATAGATCTAACACAATTCCAATTGTAATTTTTGTACTTTTTTAAAGAAGTTAACAGGTTCTGTTCCCAGCTACTCTGGAGGCTAAGGCAAGAGGATCCCTTGAGCCCAGGAGTTCAAGACCGGCCTATACTACATAGCAAGATCCTGTCTAAGAAACGCAGAGATAAATAAATTAACAGGTTAAAAATTTTAAATTTGTGGCTGGGTGCGGTAGCTCACGCCTGTAATCCCAGCACTTTGGGAGGCCAAGGCAGGCGGATCATGAGGTCAGGAGACCGAGACCATCCTGGCTAACATGGTGAAACCCCGTCTCAACTAAAAAAACAAAAAATTAGCGGGGCATGGTGGCAGCACGCACCTGTAGTCCCAGCTACTCGGGAGGCTTGAGGCAGGAGAATGGCATGGACCTGGGAAGTGGAGCTTGCAGTGAGCCGAGATTATGACACTGCACTCCAGCCTGGGTGACAGAGTGAGACTCTGTCTCAAAAAAAAAAATTAAAATTTAAAATGTAAAATTGGTATGGAAATGCAAGTGACCGAGAAGAAAGCCAATGAAATTGTTAGAAAGAACAAAACTGGAGGACTTACACTTCCTGATTTTAAGACTGAATTAATGCCATAGGCCAAGTATGGTGGATTATGCCTGTAATCCAAGCACTTTGGGAGGCTGTGGCAGGAGGATCACTGGAGCCAGGAGTCCAAGGTTATAGTGAGCTATGATTGTGCCAGTGGATTCTGCACTCCAGCCTGGGTGACAGAAAGAGACCCTGTCTCAAAAGAAACAAAAAGAGACACTGAATTACCAATAATTAGTTGAGACACTGAAATTTTTCTAAATTTTCAGTGATAAAAAACAAATTTGAGTCAACCATGTTAGGGGAATTATCTTTTCATTATCCCAATAGAAAGTGATATTGTATAATCATTGTCTTATGAAACAGTGATCAAAGTATGCAGCTAAAACAATGTATCATTGAGCTCTCAGTATTGATACTAATAAGTAATTTTTCTGGGTTTTGTGATATTTATGAGTTTTATTTTTTCAGCTTTTAGAACATAGTAATTTGAGGCTGGGTGCGATGGCTCACAGTTGTAATTCCAGCACTTTGGGAGGTTGAGGCAGAAGGATCACTTGAGCTCGCCAGTTCCAGACTGCCGTGAGCTATGGTCACACCCCAACACTCCAGCCTGTGTAACAGCAAGGCCCTGTCTCAAAGGAAAAGGAAAGAAATAACATGATTATCTCAGTAGATACAGAAAAGGCCTTTAGCATTCTTTCATGGTTAAAAGCAAAACTCTCAGTAAACTAGGAATAGAAGAACTTCCTCCACATAATAAAAGGCATTTGTGACAAACCTGCAGCTAACATAGTGGTAAAAAGACTAAAAGCTTCACCCTTAAATCAGGAACAAGACAAGGATGCTTACCTTCCCACTGCTATTCAACATAGTACTGGAAGTTCTAACCAGAGAAATTAGACAAGGAAAGCATAAAAGGCATCTGCTGTCGTTTTAATGTGTCCCCCAAAAAGCTTGTGTTAGAAATTTCATCTCCAGTGTGGTCGTGTTGGGAGGTGTTTAGGTCTTAAGGGCCCCAACTCCATGAATGAATTCAGGCCAATTATAAAAGGTCTTGAGTCTGCAAAATTGAACTCGCTCTCGCTCACCTTTTCTTTGCCTTTCCACCGTGGATGAAGCAGCAAGAAGCCAGATGCCAGCCCCCAAGTCGTGGACTTCCCAGGCTCCAAAACTATGAGCCAATAAATTTCTGTTCATTATAAAACACCCAGTTTGTGGTATACTGTTACAGCAGCACAAAACAGACTAAGACGGCATCCAAACTGGAGAGAAAGAAGTAACACGATTCACAGATGACATGTTCCTATCTATAGAAAGACCCAAAAGTTCACAAGAAAGCTACTCTAGCTGGTAAATGAATTCAGCAAAGTTGCAGGGTACAAGATAAATACACAAAAAAACAGTTGTTTCTATATACCAGCAATTACCAATCCAAAAAGGATATTTAGAAGTCAATTCCAATTACCATCATATCTAAAATAATAAAATACCTAGGAATAGATGTAGCCAAGGAGGTGAAAGACTTGTACATTAAAAACTACAAGGCCGAGTGTGGTGGCTCACACGTGTAATCCCAGCACTTTGTGAGGCCAAGGTGAGTGGATCACATGAGGTTGGGAGTTCAAGACCAGCCTGGCCAATGTGGAGAAACCCCATGTCTACTAAAAAAAAAAAGGAGGCCGGGCGCGGTGGCTCAAGCCTGTAATCCCAGCACTTTGGGAGGCCGAGACGGGCGGATCACGAGGTCAGGAGATCGAGACCATCCTGGCTAACAAGGTGAAACCCCGTCTCTACTAAAAATACAAAAACTAGCCGGGCGAGGTGGCGGGCGCCTGTCGTCCCAGCTACTCGGGAGGCTGAGGCAGGAGAATGGCGTAAACCCGGGAGACGGAGCTTGCAGTGAGCTGAGATCCGGCCACTGCACTCCAGTCCGGGCGACAGAGCGAGACTCCGCCTCAAAAAAAAAAAAAAAAAGATACAAAATAAGCTGGGTGTGGTGGCACACGCCTGTAATCCCAGCTACTCAGGTGACTGAGGCAGGAGAATCGCTTGAACCTGAGAGGCAGTGGTTGCAGTGAGCCAAGATTGCGCCACTGCACTCCAGCCTGGACAACAAGAGCAAAACTCTGTCTCAAAGCAAAAACAAAACTACAAAACTTCTGTGACAACTGATGTGATACCTTGGTTCTTGTCTTCTTGGTTTAAAAGAATTTAAACAGACACACAACAAAACAGGTGCAGTGTAATGTATTGCAAAAAATAAAAAAGAATATTTTGGAAGTTAGGTGCAGAATAGACAGTACACCCTGAGAGAGAGAAAATTCAGGGCGGGCTGCTCCTAAGGGCGAGACGGCAAAGACTGGCACTGGGAGACTCCTTGGTGGGAGTCTTCCTTGATTCTTCGTAAGGAGATGGGAAGAGGTGTTGCTGGGAAGTGTGTTCTGGGCGGTCTTCTGGGTGCACAGCAGCTGCACATGCTTGTTCGTACGTTGCATGTCTCATTAGCATCTCAATCTCCAATCAGGAGTGTGTGTTTTACTATTATAATGGGCAAAGCATTGGTTTGAGGACAGGTAAAATCAAAACGCACTTGCCCTCTAGAAGGGAAAGCCTCACTGAAGATAGCTTTGCTTGAATGAGCTCAATTGTAGCGTGAATGCTGAGGCTTCTTGGATTGACTGTGTGGTCACCAGGGCTGCTGTGTCCAAAGAACATGGCCACTTCCTTGACTACCTGCCTCTCCTGCCTCACTTTGATGAAAGGAGACTTGAATCAGTGGAAAGCTAACCCATGTTTATGCACAGATTGACAGTATTGTTATGATGTCAGTACCATCCAAATTACAGGTTCAACGTGATCCCTATCAAAATTTCAACAGCCTTTCAGCGCAAGAATGGAAAAGTCAGTTTTCAAATTTATATGGCATTACAAGAGGATCCGAATAGCCAAAACCACCTTGAAAAAGTTGGAGGACTCACACTTCCCAATTTCAAAACTTTCTGCAGAGATGCAGTAGCCAAATCAGTGTGGTACCGCTATAAGGATAGACATATAGACCAGTGGAATAGAATTAACACTCCAGAAATAAACCCACACATCTTTGGCTTTTTATTTTTTGCAGATATGTCAAGTCTGATCAACGACCTAAATACAGGCTAAATCCATAAAACTCTGAAGAAAACATAAAAATAAATCTCCATAAATGTGGATTTGGCAATGGATTCTTAGATATGACATCAAAAGCATAAATAATAATACATAGGTAAATTACATGTCATCAAGGTTTTTTAACTGTGCATTAAAGAACATTATCAAGAAAATGAAAAGACAACTCGAAGAATGGGAAGGAGTATTTGCAAATTGCATAATAATAAGGGTTGTGAAGAGCTTACTCAACAAAAAGGTAAACATATATAGAGTCATGAAGAGTATATGAAGAGCTTACTCAACAAAAAGACAAACAAATAATGGGCAAAGGACTTAAATACACGTTTATTCCAAGAAGATACACAAATGGCCAATAACACATGAAAAGATGCTCACCATCACTGGTCATCAGGAAAATACAAACCCAAACCACAATGAGAATAATGACATGATACACGCTACTCTGCGTGAGTGAATCTTGAAACGATGTTATGCTAACTGAAACAAGCCAGATACAAATATTGTATGATTTCACTTACAGGAAATATCTATAATAGGCAAAATCAAAGAAACAAAATGTAAATTAGAAGTTACCAGAGGCTGGAGGAACAAGGAAATGGGGAATTACCACGCGCTAGAGTGTTTCTGTTTGGGATGATAAAAAATTTTAGAAAACAGATGGTGGTGATGGAGAGTTGTATGACGTTGAATGTACTTAATGCCACTGAGTTGTACACTTAAAGATGGTTAAAATGGCAAATTTTATGTTACCTATATTTTAACACACACACAGACTGGCACTACCAAGTGTTGGTGAGGATATGAAACAATCAAATTTTCATAGA
>NW_022321578.1:5117-5728 GCF_002776525.5 Piliocolobus tephrosceles | reverse complement strand
TCTAAATACACAATCATGTCATCTGCAAACAGGGACAATTTGACTTCCTCTTTTCCTAACTGAATACCCTTGATTTCTTTCTCTTGCCTGATTGCCCTAGCCAGAACTTCCAACACTATGTTGAATAGGAGTGGTGAGAGAGGGCATCCCTGTCTTGTGCCAGTTTTCAAAGGGAACTTTTCCAGTTTTTGCCCATTCAGTATGATATTAGCTGTGGGTTTGTCATAAATAGCTCTTATTATTTTGAGGTACGTTCCATCAATACCGAATTTGTTGAGCGTTTTTAGCATGAAGGGCTGTTGAATTTTGTCAAAAGCCTTTTCTGCATCTATTGAGATAATCATGTGGTTCTTGTCTTTGGTTCTGTTGATATGCTGGATTACGTTGATTGATTTGCGAATGTTGAACCAGCCTTGCATCCCAGGGATGAAGCCCACTTGATCATGGTGGATAAGCTTTTTGATGTGCTGCTGAATCCGGTTTGCCAGTATTTTATTGAGGATTTTTGCATCGATGTTCATCAGGGAGATTGGTCTAAAATTCTCTTTTTTTGTTGTGTCTCTGCCAGGCTTTGGTATCAGGATGATGCTGGCCTCATAAAATGAGTTAGG
>NW_022321578.1:0-5017 GCF_002776525.5 Piliocolobus tephrosceles | reverse complement strand
CAGGGAGATTGGTCTAAAATTCTCTTTTTTTGTTGTGTCTCTGCCAGTCTTTGGTATCAGGATGATGCTGGCCTCATAAAATGAGTTAGGGAGGATTCCCTCTTTTTCTATTGATTGGAATAGTTTCAGAAGGAATGGTACCAGCTCCTCCTTGTACCTCTGGTAGAATTCAGCTGTGAATCCATCTGGTCCTGGGCTTTTTTTGGTGGGCAGGCTATTAATTGTTGCCTCAATTTCAGAGGCTGCTATTGGTCTATTCAGGGATTCAACTTCTTCCTGGTTTAGTCTTGGAAGAGTGTACGCGTCCAGGAAATTATCCATTTCTTCTAGATTTTCTAGTTGATTTGCGTAGAGGTGTTTATAGTATTCTCTGATGGTAGTTTGTATTTCTTTGGGGTCGGTGGTGGTATCCCCTTTATCATTTTTTATTGCGTCTATTTGATTCCTCTCTCTTTTCTTCTTTATTAATCTTGCTAGCGGTCTGTCAATTTTGTTGATCTTTTCAAAAAACCAACTCCTGGATTCATTGATTTTTTGGAGGGTTTTTTGTGTCTCTATCTCCTTCAGTTCTGCTCTGATCTTAGTTATTTCTTGCCTTCTGCTAGCTTTTGAATGTGTTTGCTCTTGCCTCTCTAGTTCTTTTAATTGTGATGTTAGAGTGTCAATTTTAGATCTTTCCTGCTTTCTCTTGTGGGCACTTAGTGCTATAAATTTCCCTCTACATACTGCTTTAAATGTGTCCCAGAGATTCTGGTATGTTGTATCTTTGTTCTCATTGGATTCAAAGAACATCTTTATTTCTGCTTTCATTTCGTTATGTACCCAGTAGTCATTCAGGAGCAGGTTGTTCAGTTTCCATGTAGTTGAGCGGTTTTGATTGAATTTCTTAGTCCTGAGTTCTAGTTTGATTGCACTGTGGTCAGAGAGACAGTTTGTTATAATTTCTGTTCTTTTACATTTGCTGAGGAGTGCTTTACTTCCAATTATGTGGTCAATTTTGGAATAAGTGTGATGTGGTGCTGAGAAGAATGTATATTCTGTTGACTTGGGGTGGAGAGTTCTATAGATGTCTATTAGGTCCGCTTGGTGCAGAGATGAGTTCAATTCCTGGATATCCTTGTTAACTTTCTGTCTCGTTGATCTGTCTAATGTTGACAGTGGAGTGTTGAAGTCTCCCATTATTATTGTATGGGAGTCTAAGTCTCTTTGTAAGTCTCTAAGGACTTGCTTTATGAATCTGGGTGCTCTTTAATTATATTACGCAGTGTGGAAACTCCATCAGGCACAGATCCACGAAGGGACATTCGGGAGCACATTCAGCCCTACCCTGAAATAGGAGATAACTTCAGATAAAAACTGGATAGAAGCTTTCTGAGAAACTACATTGTGATGTATGCATTCCACTCAGCGAGTTATAACCCTTTTCTCAAAAGGCAGTGTTTGAACACTGTTCCTGTGAAAATGAAAAAGTGATGGTTTGAAACGCATTGAAGTCTATGGCGAAGAGTGAAATATACTGAAATAAAATCGAGGAAGAAGGGTTCCAACATTCTGCTCTCAGATATGTGCATTCACTTCACAGAGTTAATGCTTACTCTATGTTTCCCAGTTTCCAAACTCTGTTTTTGGAGAATCTGTGAAGGGATATTTAGTGATGCCCAGAGGTTTGTGGTGACCGAGGAAACGCCTTCCAATGAAACCTGAAGAGAAACGTTCTGAGCAACTGCTTTGCAATGTGTGTATTCGACTCATTGAGTTCAGCCATTCTTTGGATCGAGCAGCTTGAATTCACTGTTTTTGTGGAATCTGAGGAAGGACATTTGGAAATGATCCTTGGAATATGGAGAAAGAAATATCCTCAGGTGAAATCCAGAAGGAACCTTTCTGTGAAACTGCTCTGTGTGTCTAATTCCTCTCACTCAGAAAAGCCTCTCTTTTCATTGAGCAGTTTTCTAGCCCTGTGTATGTTTAGCGTGTGGAGGGATATTTGGGAGTCCTTTGAGGTTAACGGTGAAAGACGAAATATGTGCAGACCGAAACTGGAGAGAAGCTTACCGAGGAACTGCTCTGTGACTTGTTCATTCCAGTCACAGTGTTATAACTCTTTCTTCATACAGCGTTGGGGAACACTTTTGGAGAAACAGCTACCAAATGTTATTCGGGAGCATGTTGATGCCGACGGTTAAAAGGGAAATAGCCTCAGACAAAAACTAGAAAGAAGCTTTCTAGGAAAATACTCTGTGATATGTGTAATCATTCCACATAGATAAATCTTTATTTACATTACGCAGCTTGGAAACTGCCATGGCCAGATTCATGAAGGGATCTTCAGGAGCACATTCTGGACTATGGTGAAAAAGGAAATATCTTCAGATAAAAATTAGAAAGAAGATTTCTGTGAATCTGTTTTTTGCTATGTTTGTTCTTCTCACATAGATGAAGCTTTCTTTACATTAGGCTGCTTGGAAAATCCCTCGTGGATGTTTGGGATCACATTTGGGCCTATGGTGAAATAGGAAATATAGTCAGATAAAAAGTGGAGGGAAGGTTTCTGAGAAACTGCTTGTTGATGTGGGCATTCCACTCAGGGAGTTATAACGTTCTTCTAATAAAGCACAGTTTCAATGCTGTTCCTGTAAAACCAAAAGAGAGATATTCGGAGCGCATTGAAGACTGTGGCAAAAAGTGAAATGTTGTCCAATAAAAAACAGAAAGAAGCACTCGAAGCAACTGCCCTCTCACATATCCATTCTTTTCACAGGTTAAAGCTTACTCTACATTTGCCAGTTTCAAAGTCGGTCTTTCAGGGTTCTGGGAAGGGATAGTATGTGGCAACCGGAGGCCTGTGTGAGGCAAGGAAATGTCTTCCATCGAAAATTGGAGAGAAACTTTCTGCACAACTCTTTTGTGATGTTTGTATTCATCTCATAGAGTTAAATCACTCTCTGGATTGAGCAGTTTGAAATCACTGTTTCTATAGGATCTGAGAAAGGACATTTGGAAACACTATTTAAAATATCCTGAAAAAGAAATAACCTCAGAGAGAAACCAGAAGGAAACTTTTTGTGGAACTGCTCTGTGTCATGTGAATTCCGCTCACACAGTTAGGCTTCTCTTTTCATTGAGCTGTATCATAACACTGTTTTTGTTTAGTCTGCAAAGGGATATTCTGGAACCCTTTGAGGATTATGGTGAGAAAGGAAACGTCTATAAATAGAATCTGGAAAGAAGTTTTTTGAGGACTTGCTTTGTGACATGTGCATTCCACTCAAAGTGATACACCTTTCTTCACATACACAATTCTGGAATCCCTTTTCCAAAAAAAGCTATCAAGAGACATTCGGGAGTATAGGGAGGGCTATGGTGAAAAAGGAAATATTTTCAGAGAAAAACTGGAAAGAGTATTTCTGTGAAACTGCTTTGTGTTAGATTCATCTTGCATAGTTAAAACTTTTCTTATGTTAGGCAGTTTGTAAACTCCATCATGCACGGATATGCGAAGGGACATTCTGGAGAACATTCAGCCCTTTGGTGAAGGAGGAGATATCCTCAGATAAAAACTGGATAGACGCTTTCTGAGAAACTACTTTGTGATGTGTGCATTCCACTCAGAGAGTGATACTTCTTTTCTCACCAGGCCGTGTTTGCATACTATTCCTGTGAAACCGAAAAAGTGATAATTCAGTTCACATTGAGGACTATGGCGAATAGTGAAATATACTGAAATAAAATCGAGGAAGAAGCGTTCCAAGAATCTGCTCTATGATATGTGCATTCACTTCACAGTGTTAATGCTTACTCTATGTTGCCAAGTTTCAAAACTCTGTCTTTGAAGAAACTGTGAAAGGATATTTAGTGACGCCCAGAGGCTTCTGGTGAGCGAGGTAATGTCTTCCGCTGAAACTTGCAGAGAAACTTTCTGAGCAACTGCTTTGGCATGTGTGTATTCGTCTCAAAGACTTAAACAATTCTTTGGATTGAGCAACTTGAAGTCACTCTTTTTGTGGCATCCGAGGAAGGACATTTGTGAATGATCCTTAGAATATGAAGAAAGATTCTGTTTATATGCCGGGTTATGTTTATTGATTTGTGAATGTTGAACCAGCCTTGCATCCCAGGGATGAAGCCCACTTGATCATGGTGGATAAGCTTTTTGATGTGCTGCTGAATCCGGTTTGCCAGTATTTTATTGAGGATTTTTGCATCGATGTTCATCAGGGAGATTGGTCTAAAATTCTCTTTTTTTGTTGTGTCTCTGCCAGGCTTTGGTATCAGGATGATGTTGGCCTCATAAAATGAGTTAGGGAGGATTCCCTCTTTTTCTATTGATTGGACCTCTGGTAGAATTCAGCTGTGAATCCATCTGGTCCTGGGCTTTTTTTGGTGGGTAGGCTATTAATTGTTGCCTAAATTTCAGAGCCTGCTATTGGTCTATTTAGGGATTCAACTTCTTCCTGGCTTACTCTTGGGAGAGTGTAAGTGTCCAGGAAATTATCCATTTCTTCTAGATTTTCTAGTTGATTTGCGTAGAGGTGTTTATAGTATTCTCTGATGGTAGTTTGTATTTCTGTGGGGTCGGTGGTGATATCCCTTTTATCATTTTTTATTGCGTCTATTTGATGCCTCTCTCTTTTCTTCTTTATTAGTCTTGCCAGCGGTCTGTCAATTTAGACAACAACCACATGATTATCTCAATAGATGCAGAAAAGGCTTTTGACAAAATTCAACAGCCCTTCATGCTCAAAACGCTCAATAAATTCGGTATTGATGGAACGTACCTCAAAATAATAAGAGCTATTTATGACAAACCCACAGCCAATATCATACTGAATGGGCAAAAAATGCAAAAATTCCCTTTGAAAACTGGCACAAGACAGGGATGCCTTCTCTCACCACTCCTATTCAACATAGTGTTGGAAGTTCTGGCTAGGGCAATCAGGCAAGAGAAAGAAATCAAGGGTATTCAGTTAGGAAAAGAAGAAGTCAAATTGTCCCTGTTTGCAGATGACATGATTGT
>NW_022321577.1:711-5728 GCF_002776525.5 Piliocolobus tephrosceles | reverse complement strand
ACAATCATGTCATCTGCAAACAGGGACAATTTGACTTCTTCTTTTCCTAACTGAATACCCTTGATTTCTTTCTCTTGCCTGATTGCCCTAGCCAGAACTTCCAACACTATGTTGAATAGGAGTGGTGAGAGAAGGCATCCCTGTCTTGTGCCAGTTTTCAAAGGGAATTTTTGCATTTTTTGCCCATTCAGTATGATATTGGCTGTGGGTTTGTCATAAATAGCTCTTATTATTTTGAGGTACGTTCCATCAATACCGAATTTATTGAGCGTTTTGAGCATGAAGGGCTGTTGAATTTTGTCAAAAGCCTTTTCTGCATCTATTGAGATAATCATGTGGTTGTTGTCTAAATTGACAGACCGCTGGCAAGACTAATAAAGAAGAAAAGAGAGAGGCATCAAATAGACGCAATAAAAAATGATAAAAGGGATATCACCACCGACCCCACAGAAATACAAACTACCATCAGAGAATACTATAAACACCTCTACGCAAATCAACTAGAAAATCTAGAAGAAATGGATAATTTCCTGGACACTTACACTCTCCCAAGAGTAAGCCAGGAAGAAGTTGAATCCCTAAATAGACCAATAGCAGGCTCTGAAATTTAGGCAACAATTAATAGCCTACCCACCAAAAAAAGCCCAGGACCAGATGGATTCACAGCTGAATTCTACCAGAGGTCCAATCAATAGAAAAAGAGGGAATCCTCCCTAACTCATTTTATGAGGCCAACATCATCCTGATACCAAAGCCTGGCAGAGACACAACAAAAAAAGAGAATTTTAGACCAATCTCCCTGATGAACATCGATGCAAAAATCCTCAATAAAATACTGGCAAACCGGATTCAGCAGCACATCAAAAAGCTTATCCACCATGATCAAGTGGGCTTCATCCCTGGGATGCAAGGCTGGTTCAACATTCACAAATCAATAAACATAACCCGGCATATAAACAGAATCTTTCTTCATATTCTAAGGATCATTCACAAATGTCCTTCCTCGGATGCCACAAAAAGAGTGACTTCAAGTTGCTCAATCCAAAGAATTGTTTAAGTCTTTGAGACGAATACACACATGCCAAAGCAGTTGCTCAGAAAGTTTCTCTGCAAGTTTCAGCGGAAGACATTACCTCGCTCACCAGAAGCCTCTGGGCGTCACTAAATATCCTTTCACAGTTTCTTCAAAGACAGAGTTTTGAAACTTGGCAACATAGAGTAAGCATTAACACTGTGAAGTGAATGCACATATCATAGAGCAGATTCTTGGAACGCTTCTTCCTCGATTTTATTTCAGTATATTTCACTATTCGCCATAGTCCTCAATGTGAACTGAATTATCACTTTTTCGGTTTCACAGGAATAGTATGCAAACACGGCCTGGTGAGAAAAGAAGTATCACTCTCTGAGTGGAATGCACACATCACAAAGTAGTTTCTCAGAAAGCGTCTATCCAGTTTTTATCTGAGGATATCTCCTCCTTCACCAAAGGGCTGAATGTTCTCCAGAATGTCCCTTCGCATATCCGTGCATGATGGAGTTTACAAACTGCCTAACATAAGAAAAGTTTTAACTATGCAAGATGAATCTAACACAAAGCAGTTTCACAGAAATACTCTTTCCAGTTTTTCTCTGAAAATATTTCCTTTTTCACCATAGCCCTCCCTATACTCCCGAATGTCTCTTGATAGCTTTTTTTGGAAAAGGGATTCCAGAATTGTGTATGTGAAGAAAGGTGTATCACTTTGAGTGGAATGCACATGTCACAAAGCAAGTCCTCAAAAAACTTCTTTCCAGATTCTATTTATAGACGTTTCCTTTCTCACCATAATCCTCAAAGGGTTCCAGAATATCCCTTTGCAGACTAAACAAAAACAGTGTTATGATACAGCTCAATGAAAAGAGAAGCCTAACTGTGTGAGCGGAATTCACATGACACAGAGCAGTTCCACAAAAAGTTTCCTTCTGGTTTCTCTCTGAGGTTATTTCTTTTTCAGGATATTTTAAATAGTGTTTCCAAATGTCCTTTCTCAGATCCTATAGAAACAGTGATTTCAAACTGCTCAATCCAGAGAGTGATTTAACTCTATGAGATGAATACAAACATCACAAAAGAGTTGTGCAGAAAGTTTCTCTCCAATTTTCGATGGAAGACATTTCCTTGCCTCACACAGGCCTCCGGTTGCCACATACTATCCCTTCCCAGAACCCTGAAAGACCGACTTTGAAACTGGCAAATGTAGAGTAAGCTTTAACCTGTGAAAAGAATGGATATGTGAGAGGGCAGTTGCTTCGAGTGCTTCTTTCTGTTTTTTATTGGACAACATTTCACTTTTTGCCACAGTCTTCAATGCGCTCCGAATATCTCTCTTTTGGTTTTACAGGAACAGCATTGAAACTGTGCTTTATTAGAAGAACGTTATAACTCCCTGAGTGGAATGCCCACATCAACAAGCAGTTTCTCAGAAACCTTCCCTCCACTTTTTATCTGACTATATTTCCTATTTCACCATAGGCCCAAATGTGATCCCAAACATCCACGAGGGATTTTCCAAGCAGCCTAATGTAAAGAAAGCTTCATCTATGTGAGAAGAACAAACATAGCAAAAAACAGATTCACAGAAATCTTCTTTCTAATTTTTATCTGAAGATATTTCCTTTTTCACCATAGTCCAGAATGTGCTCCTGAAGATCCCTTCATGAATCTGGCCATGGCAGTTTCCAAGCTGCGTAATGTAAATAAAGATTTATCTATGTGGAATGATTACACATATCACAGAGTATTTTCCTAGAAAGCTTCTTTCTAGTTTTTGTCTGAGGCTATTTCCCTTTTAACCGTCGGCATCAACATGCTCCCGAATAACATTTGGTAGCTGTTTCTCCAAAAGTGTTCCCCAACGCTGTATGAAGAAAGAGTTATAACACTGTGACTGGAATGAACAAGTCACAGAGCAGTTCCTCGGTAAGCTTCTCTCCAGTTTCGGTCTGCACATATTTCGTCTTTCACCGTTAACCTCAAAGGACTCCCAAATATCCCTCCACACGCTAAACATACACAGGGCTAGAAAACTGCTCAATGAAAAGAGAGGCTTTTCTGAGTGAGAGGAATTAGACACACAGAGCAGTTTCACAGAAAGGTTCCTTCTGGATTTCACCTGAGGATATTTCTTTCTCCATATTCCAAGGATCATTTCCAAATGTCCTTCCTCAGATTCCACAAAAACAGTGAATTCAAGCTGCTCGATCCAAAGAATGGCTGAACTCAATGAGTCGAATACACACATTGCAAAGCAGTTGCTCAGAACGTTTCTCTTCAGGTTTCATTGGAAGGCGTTTCCTCGGTCACCACAAACCTCTGGGCATCACTAAATATCCCTTCACAGATTCTCCAAAAACAGAGTTTGGAAACTGGGAAACATAGAGTAAGCATTAACTCTGTGAAGTGAATGCACATATCTGAGAGCAGAATGTTGGAACCCTTCTTCCTCGATTTTATTTCAGTATATTTCACTCTTCGCCATAGACTTCAATGCGTTTCAAACCATCACTTTTTCATTTTCACAGGAACAGTGTTCAAACACTGCCTTTTGAGAAAAGGGTTATAACTCGCTGAGTGGAATGCATACATCACAATGTAGTTTCTCAGAAAGCTTCTATCCAGTTTTTATCTGAAGTTATCTCCTATTTCAGGGTAGGGCTGAATGTGCTCCCGAATGTCCCTTCGTGGATCTGTGCCTGATGGAGTTTCCACACTGCGTAATATAATTAAAGAGCACCCAGATTCATAAAGCAAGTCCTTAGAGACTTACAAAGAGACTTAGACTCCCATACAATAATAATGGGAGACTTCAACACTCCACTGTCAACATTAGACAGATCAACGAGACAGAAAGTTAACAAGGATATCCAGGAATTGAACTCATCTCTGCACCAAGCGGACCTAATAGACATCTATAGAACTCTCCACCCCAAGTCAACAGAATATACATTCTTCTCAGCACCACATCACACTTATTCCAAAATTGACCACATAATTGGAAGTAAAGCACTCCTCAGCAAATGTAAAAGAACAGAAATTATAACAAACTGTCTCTCTGACCACAGTGCAATCAAACTAGAACTCAGGACTAAGAAATTCAATCAAAACCGCTCAACTACATGGAAACTGAACAACCTGCTCCTGAATGACTACTGGGTACATAACGAAATGAAAGCAGAAATAAAGATGTTCTTTGAATCCAATGAGAACAAAGATACAACATACCAGAATCTCTGGGACACATTTAAAGCAGTATGTAGAGGGAAATTTATAGCACTAAGTGCCCACAAGAGAAAGCAGGAAAGATCTAAAATTGACACTCTAACATCACAATTAAAAGAACTAGAGAGGCAAGAGCAAACACATTCAAAAGCTAGCAGAAGGCAAGAAATAACTAAGATCAGAGCAGAACTGAAGGAGATAGAGACACAAAAAACCCTCCAAAAAATCAATGAATCCAGGAGTTGGTTTTTTGAAAAGATCAACAAAATTGACAGACCGCTAGCAAGATTAATAAAGAAGAAAAGAGAGAGGAATCAAATAGACGCAATAAAAAATGATAAAGGGGATACCACCACCGACCCCAAAGAAATACAAACTACCATCAGAGAATACTATAAACACCTCTACGCAAATCAACTAGAAAATCTAGAAGAAATGGATAATTTCCTGGACGCGTACACTCTTCCAAGACTAAACCAGGAAGAAGTTGAATCCCTGAATAGACCAATAGCAGCCTCTGAAATTGAGGCAACAATTAATAGCCTGCCCACCAAAAAAAGCCCAGGACCAGATGGATTCACAGCTGAATTCTACCAGAGGTACAAGGAGGAGCTGGTACCATTCCTTCTGAAACTATTCCAATCAATAGAAAAAGAGGGAATCCTCCCTAACTCATTTTATGAGGCCAGCATCATCCTGATACCAAAGACTGGCAGAGACACAACAAAAAAAGAGAATTTTAGACCAATCTCCCTG
>NW_022321577.1:0-611 GCF_002776525.5 Piliocolobus tephrosceles | reverse complement strand
CCTAACTCATTTTATGAGGCCAGCATCATCCTGATACCAAAGCCTGGCAGAGACACAACAAAAAAAGAGAATTTTAGACCAATCTCCCTGATGAACATCGATGCAAAAATCCTCAATAAAATACTGGCAAACCGGATTCAGCAGCACATCAAAAAGCTTATCCACCATGATCAAGTGGGCTTCATCCCTGGGATGCAAGGCTGGTTCAACATTCGCAAATCAATCAACGTAATCCAGCATATCAACAGAACCAAAGACAAGAACCACATGATTATCTCAATAGATGCAGAAAAGGCTTTTGACAAAATTCAACAGCCCTTCATGCTAAAAACGCTCAACAAATTCGGTATTGATGGAACGTACCTCAAAATAATAAGAGCTATTTATGACAAACCCACAGCTAATATCATACTGAATGGGCAAAAACTGGAAAAGTTCCCTTTGAAAACTGGCACAAGACAGGGATGCCCTCTCTCACCACTCCTATTCAACATAGTGTTGGAAGTTCTGGCTAGGGCAATCAGGCAAGAGAAAGAAATCAAGGGTATTCAGTTAGGAAAAGAGGAAGTCAAATTGTCCCTGTTTGCAGATGACATGATTGTGTATTTAGA
>NW_022321576.1:0-1283 GCF_002776525.5 Piliocolobus tephrosceles | reverse complement strand
ATTATTTTGAGGTACGTTCCATCAATACCGAATTTGTTAAGCGTTTTTAGCATGAAGGGCTGTTGAATTTTGTCAAAAGCCTTTTCTGCATCTATTGAGATAATCATGTGGTTCTTGTCTTTGGTTCTGTTTATATGCTGGATTACGTTTATTGATTTGCGAATGTTGAAGCAGCCTTGCATCCCAGGGATGAAGCCCACTTGATCATGGTGGATAAGCTTTTTGATGTGCTGCTGAATCCGGTTTGCCAGTATTTTATTGAGGATTTTTGCATCGATGTTCATCAGGGAGATTGGTCTAAAATTCTCTTTTTTTTGTTGTGTCTCTGCCAGGCTTTGGTATCAGGATGATGTTGGTCTCATAAAATGAGTTAGGGAGGATTCCCTCTTTTTCTATGGATTGGAATAGTTTTAGAAGGAATGGTACCAGCTCCTCCTTGTACCTCTGGTAGAATTCAGCTGGGAATCCACATGGTCCTGGTTTTTTTTGGTGGGTAGGCTATTAATTGTTGCCTCAATTTCAGAGCCTGCTATTGGTCTATTCAGGGATTCAACTTCTTCCTGGTTTAGTCTTGGAAGAGTATACGTGTCCAGGAAGTTATCCATTTCTTCTAGATTTTCTAGTTGATTTGCATAGGGGTGTTTATAGTATTCTCTGATGGTAGTTTGTATTTCTGTGGGGTCGGTGGTGATATCCCCTTTATCATTTTTTATTGCGTCTATTTGATTCCTCTCTCTTTTCTTCTTTATTAGCCTTGCTAGCGGTCTGTCAATTTTGTTGATCTTTTCAAAAAACCAACTCCTGGATTCATTGATTTTTTGGAGGGTTTTTGTGTCTCTATCTCCTTCAGTTCTGCTCTGATCTTAGTTATTTCTTGCCTTCTGTTAGCTTTTGAATGTGTTTGCTCTTGCCTCTCTAGTTCGTTTAATTGTGATGTTAGTGTGTCAATTTTAGGTCTTTCCTGCTTTCTCTTGTGGGCACTTAGTGCTATAAATTTCCCTCTACACACTGCTTTAAATGTGTCCCAGAGATTCTGGTATGTTGTATCTTTGTTCTCATTGGATTCAAAGAACATCTTTATTTCTGCTTTCATTTCGTTATGTACCCAGTAGTCATTCAGGAGCAGGTTGTTCAGTTTCCATGTAGTTGAGCGGTTTTGATTGAGTTTCTTAGTCCTGAGTTCTAGTTTGATTGCACTGTGGTCAGAGAGACAGTTTGTTATAATTTCTGTTGTTTTACATTTGCTGAGGAGTGCTTTACTTCCAATTATGTGGTCAATTTTG
>NW_022321575.1:1925-2619 GCF_002776525.5 Piliocolobus tephrosceles | reverse complement strand
CTTGCTGGTTCTTTTGCTCGCTCTGGTGGTCTTAGAAAAACAAGACAGATGGTGCCGAAACCCGGGAGGAGACCCCTCCTCAGGGCCCCCAGGGTCCGGGGAGCCTCCTCCTCCTCGTTCCACGCCGCGGACGGACCAGGACCTGAGACCCGCTTCGCTCACTCTCACGGCCTCTCTGGGGTAAGTGCCCTTGTCTCCTCTTTACCACCCTCGGCCAAAATCCTGCGCAGGTCCGAGGTCCATTTTGAGCCACCAAGTGGCTGGAAGCCACCACGTGGCTTCGGAGAGCCTTGCAGGTTGGAGACGTCCGCCTGAAGGTACCCTCCACTTTGGCTTCAAGAGCCTCCAGTCTGTCTCTGCTGGTTCCAAAGGACGCTTTGAAGCCAGGCAGAGATCCACTTCCATTTCCATTGTGTCCATTGTGTGTCGGTAAAGAGGAAACAAATGGGAAACCCCCAGTCCAAATTTCCAAAGAGCACCCCCTTAGGGTGCCTCCTAGCCAATTTAAAAACCTTACAGCTTGAACAAGAACTTAGGAGGAAGCGGTTAATTTTCCTTTCCACTGTGGCTTGATCGACCTCAGCAATTTCTGCCAGCGGCTAGGCAAGTGGTCCAAAATTTACATACGAGGCTTTTAGGCCTTAGGCTCTCGTCCCTATACTCCTTCTCTCCCCGCTCTCCCCCCCCCCCCCCC
>NW_022321575.1:0-1825 GCF_002776525.5 Piliocolobus tephrosceles | reverse complement strand
CTAGTAATCCACTCAGTCCCATGCCTCCTTCGGGGCCCCCAACTGGCTGTCTTGAGTCTCCTGTCTCTGCTCACACCCGCTCTAAGTGCCCTGCTGATGTCCCCACTCCTGCCCCACACCCTCCTACAGTGTTAGCGCCTTTGCGAGAGGTGGCTGGGGCGGAGGGGGTAGTCAGAGTACATGTCCCTTTTTCATTGGCCGATCTTTCCAAAATTGAGAAGCGTTTAGGTGATTTCTCAGCTAATCCTACCATCTACATAAAGGAATTTAGATACCTTTGTCAGGCCTATGACTTAACTTGGCATGACCTCCAGGTTATCCTAACCTCCACCCTAAACCCTGAGGAGCAAGAGCGCATCCTAGCGGCCGCCAGGCAGCATGCCAACCAACTACATTTAACTGACGCCGCCATCCCACTAGGGGAGCAAGCAGTCCCCTCGGCAGACCCAGACTGGAACTACCAAGCAAACCAGCCTGGGCGCCGTAGGCGAGACTTAATGGTCCAGTGTTTGTTGGCTGGTATGCAAGCAGCCTCGAACAAAACTGTAAATTTTAACAAATTAAAAGAAATTATTCAAAATCCAGAAGAAAATCCAGCCGCATTCTTAAATAGGCTGACTGAAGTTCTGACCCAGTATACCCGGTTAGATCCGGCCTCCCCCACAGGGGCCACCATTTTGGCGTCGTATTTCATTTCTCAATCAGCTCCTGACATTCGTAAAAAACTTCAAAAGGTAGAGGATGGTCCTCAGGCACCAATACAAGACCTAGTTAAATTAGCCTTTAAGGTCTATAACTCCAGAGAGGAGACGGCAGGCTTGCCTTGAACAGAAGGCACAGCTCCTAGCAGCGGGTTTACAGCCCAGTCGTAACCCCAGACCAGAGAGCACACACCCCTCAGACTCCAAAGCTACAAAAGGAGCCTGCCTGCTATAAGTGCGGCAAGGCAGGACACTATGCCAACAGGTGTCCGCAGGGTCCCCGAGTCCCAACGCAGCCTTGCTATAAGTGCAAGGCATCGGGACATTAGGCCAGTGAATGTCCTAAACCTCATCCACCAGCAACCCCCTGCCCTGCTTGCCAGCAGGGAGGAAACTGGAAGTCTGATTGCCCCACCCTGAGAACAGGTGCCGCGCCTCCACGTGACCCCCTTTCCCAGGATCCTGGGAGCTCCTTCCAGCTCCTATATCTGGACGACGATGACAACTGAAGGTGCTGAGACTCGGGGACCCCAATCACCCTCGCCAAGCTGCGGGTAACTCTCCTGGTAGCGGGTAAGACAATTACTTTTTTAATCAACAGCGAGGCTACCTATTCTGTTTTGCCGTCCTTCTCTGGACCTAGCCTTCCATCCAATATCTCTGTAGTAGGAGTAAGTGGAAAGCCATCCACTCCACGAAAAACTCCAATCCTTAATTGCTGCCTGGCCAACAAGTACTTTGCGCACTCATTCCTCATTCCCAACTAAAAAGGGCCCCTACCGAAAGCAATCAGTGGAAATCAGTTTGGCTTTCCCCCACTCGCCTCAAACTTACTAAATTTTCTTAACTATCTCATACTCCCCAACCTTGCCAGGACCTTCCTTCTGGGTTTTGCCTATATTCCAACAAATGCTTCCATTCCTCATTCCTATACTAATACTGTGCCTTATTTTATTTTTCATCCGTGTGTCCAAATACCAACCATGGGCCCCGACCTTAACGACGCCCCTTAACAGCAGGAAGTAGCCAGACAGACCACGGCGCCCCTTTATCACTATTATCAATAAAAGGTTGGACTGTTTGGACGAACCGAGGCAAGATGGTGCACTTCCGGGTTCTTCCCC
>NW_022321574.1:794-2619 GCF_002776525.5 Piliocolobus tephrosceles | reverse complement strand
GGGGAAGAACCCGGAAGTGCACCATCTTGCCTCGGTTCGTCCAAACAGTCCAACCTTTTATTGATAATAGTGATAAAGGGGCGCCGTGGTCTGTCTGGCTACTTCCTGCTGTTAAGGGGCGTCGTTAAGGTCGGGGCCCATGGTTGGTATTTGGACACACGGATGAAAAATAAAATAAGGCACAGTATTAGTATAGGAATGAGGAATGGAAGCATTTGTTGGAATATAGGCAAAACCCAGAAGGAAGGTCCTGGCAAGGTTGGGGAGTATGAGATAGTTAAGAAAATTTAGTAAGTTTGAGGCGAGTGGGGGAAAGCCAAACTGATTTCCACTGATTGCTTTCGGTAGGGGCCCTTTTTAGTTGGGAATGAGGAATGAGTGCGCAAAGTACTTGTTGGCCAGGCAGCAATTAAGGATTGGAGTTTTTCGTGGAGTGGATGGCTTTCCACTTACTCCTACTACAGAGATATTGGATGGAAGGCTAGGTCCAGAGAAGGACGGCAAAACAGAATAGGTAGCCTCGCTGTTGATTAAAAAAGTAATTGTCTTACCCGCTACCAGGAGAGTTACCCGCAGCTTGGCGAGGGTGATTGGGGTCCCCGAGTCTCAGCACCTTCAGTTGTCATCGTCGTCCAGATATAGGAGCTGGAAGGAGCTCCCAGGATCCTGGGAAAGGGGGTCACGTGGAGGCGCGGCACCTGTTCTCAGGGTGGGGCAATCAGACTTCCAGTTTCCTCCCTGCTGGCAAGCAGGGCAGGGGGTTGCTGGTGGATGAGGTTTAGGACATTCACTGGCCTAATGTCCCGATGCCTTGCACTTATAGCAAGGCTGCGTTGGGACTCGGGGACCCTGCGGACACCTGTTGGCATAGTGTCCTGCCTTGCCGCACTTATAGCAGGCAGGCTCCTTTTGTAGCTTTGGAGTCTGAGGGGTGTGTGCTCTCTGGTCTGGGGTTACGACTGGGCTGTAAACCCGCTGCTAGGAGCTGTGCCTTCTGTTCAAGGCAAGCCTGCCGTCTCCTCTCTGGAGTTATAGACCTTAAAGGCTAATTTAACTAGGTCTTGTATTGGTGCCTGAGGACCATCCTCTACCTTTTGAAGTTTTTTACGAATGTCAGGAGCTGATTGAGAAATGAAATACGACGCCAAAATGGTGGCCCCTGTGGGGGAGGCCGGATCTAACCGGGTATACTGGGTCAGAACTTCAGTCAGCCTATTTAAGAATGCGGCTGGATTTTCTTCTGGATTTTGAATAATTTCTTTTAATTTGTTAAAATTTACAGTTTTGTTCGAGGCTGCTTGCATACCAGCCAACAAACACTGGACCATTAAGTCTCGCCTACGGCGCCCAGGCTGGTTTGCTTGGTAGTTCCAGTCTGGGTCTGCCGAGGGGACTGCTTGCTCCCCTAGTGGGATGGCGGCGTCAGTTAAATGTAGTTGGTTGGCATGCTGCCTGGCGGCCGCTAGGATGCGCTCTTGCTCCTCAGGGTTTAGGGTGGAGGTTAGGATAACCTGGAGGTCATGCCAAGTTAAGTCATAGGCCTGACAAAGGTATCTAAATTCCTTTATGTAGATGGTAGGATTAGCTGAGAAATCACCTAAACGCTTCTCAATTTTGGAAAGATCGGCCAATGAAAAAGGGACATGTACTCTGACTACCCCCTCCGCCCCAGCCACCTCTCGCAAAGGCGCTAACACTGTAGGAGGGTGTGGGGCAGGAGTGGGGACATCAGCAGGGCACTTAGAGCGGGTGTGAGCAGAGACAGGAGACTCAAGACAGCCAGTTGGGGGCCCCGAAGGAGGCATGGGACTGAGTGGATTACTAG
>NW_022321574.1:0-694 GCF_002776525.5 Piliocolobus tephrosceles | reverse complement strand
GGGGGGGGGGGGGGGAGAGCGGGGAGAGAAGGAGTATAGGGACGAGAGCCTAAGGCCTAAAAGCCTCGTATGTAAATTTTGGACCACTTGCCTAGCCGCTGGCAGAAATTGCTGAGGTCGATCAAGCCACAGTGGAAAGGAAAATTAACCGCTTCCTCCTAAGTTCTTGTTCAAGCTGTAAGGTTTTTAAATTGGCTAGGAGGCACCCTAAGGGGGTGCTCTTTGGAAATTTGGACTGGGGGTTTCCCATTTGTTTCCTCTTTACCGACACACAATGGACACAATGGAAATGGAAGTGGATCTCTGCCTGGCTTCAAAGCGTCCTTTGGAACCAGCAGAGACAGACTGGAGGCTCTTGAAGCCAAAGTGGAGGGTACCTTCAGGCGGACGTCTCCAACCTGCAAGGCTCTCCGAAGCCACGTGGTGGCTTCCAGCCACTTGGTGGCTCAAAATGGACCTCGGACCTGCGCAGGATTTTGGCCGAGGGTGGTAAAGAGGAGACAAGGGCACTTACCCCAGAGAGGCCGTGAGAGTGAGCGAAGCGGGTCTCAGGTCCTGGTCCGTCCGCGGCGTGGAACGAGGAGGAGGAGGCTCCCCGGACCCTGGGGGCCCTGAGGAGGGGTCTCCTCCCGGGTTTCGGCACCATCTGTCTTGTTTTTCTAAGACCACCAGAGCGAGCAAAAGAACCAGCAAG
>NW_022321573.1:0-1431 GCF_002776525.5 Piliocolobus tephrosceles | reverse complement strand
AAATAAATAAATAAATAAATAAATAAATAAATAAATAAATAAATAAAAAATCAGTCCAGGTGCGGTACCTCACACCTGTAATCCCGGCACTTTGGGAGGCTGAGGCGGGTGGATCATCTGAAGTCAGGAGTTTGAGACCAGCATGGCCAACATGGTGAAACTCTGTCTCTACTAAAAATACAAAAATTAGCTAGGCACAGTGGCAGGCACCTGTAATCCCAGCTACTCAGGAGGCTGAGACAGGCGAATTGCTTGAACTGGGAGGTGGAGGTTGCAGGCAGCCGAGATAATGCCATTACACTACAACCTGGGTGACGAGAGTGAAACTCCATCTGAAAAAAAAGAAAAAAAGGCATCACTTTGTACGCCATAAATACTTGTTATATGTGCTTGTAATTTGTCAATTAAAAAGTCAACTAATTTGGCTGGGCACAGTGGCTCTCCCCTGTAATCCCAGCACTTTGGGAGACAGAAGCAGGAAGATCACGAGGTCAGGAGATTGAGACCATCCTGGCCAACATGGTGAAACCCCATTTCTACTAAAAATACAAAAATTAGCTGGGCGTGGTGGTGGGCGCCTGTAGTCCCATCTACTCAGGAGGCTGAGGTAGAAGGATTGTTTGAACCAGGGAGTTGGAGGTTGCAGTGAGCTGAGATCGCGCCACAGCACTCCAGGCTGGTGACAGAGCGAGACACCGTCCAAAAAAAAAAGTCAACCAATTTAAGAATCAGAGCCAAAAATAAGGTACCTTGGTATAACTCCAACAAAAAATAGCCAAGACTCATATGGAAAAAATTTCGAAATAACAAATCCTTCGATGGGGCTCCTAAAGAAATGAGGTAGATGATAACCCACCTTTTGAGACTTTCTAGATACAAGAGGCTGTGGTGCTGACGAGATGAATGGAACAGAGTCCGTCTTTACAGAACACAGAACTACCTTCACATGTAAAAGAGTGAAGAAAGAAGGAGTGTGTGGATGAGGTGGTGCCAAGAGCACACTAGCACCTCTGGTGGGGATGAACTCCTACACTGCTTGCACCTCCTCACCCTCTGCAGCCAACAGGAGAAACCCTGGCTTCGGGCGCATTGCACAGGAAGTCACTTGATGGAAGAGGGCTTTGTAACATTATCCAAGATCAGGAAGGGAAATGGATGCGCTGTCAGCATAACAATGTCCAAGTCACAGGGAAGATTGGAATTTGTGTACAGACCTAATTAAGCTTTTAGTGGGAATCTAAGCCTTGCAGTGAAAGGTGGCTGTGATTGCTTTTAGATATTTTGTGGGGTGGGGGAAAGAAAAGAAAGAAGGAAGGAAAGAAAGAAGAAAGAAGGAAAGAAAGAATAAAGAAAGAGAGAGAGAGAGAAAGAAAGAGAGAGAGAGAGAAAGAAAGAAAGAAAGAAAGAAAGAAAGAAAGAAAGAAAGAAAGA
>NW_022321572.1:0-1431 GCF_002776525.5 Piliocolobus tephrosceles | reverse complement strand
TCTTTCTTTCTTTCTTTCTTTCTTTCTTTCTTTCTTTCTTTCTTTCTCTCTCTCTCTCTTTCTTTCTCTCTCTCTCTCTTTCTTTATTCTTTCTTTCCTTCTTTCTTCTTTCTTTCCTTCCTTCTTTCTTTTCTTTCCCCCACCCCACAAAATATCTAAAAGCAATCACAGCCACCTTTCACTGCAAGGCTTAGATTCCCACTAAAAGCTTAATTAGGTCTGTACACAAATTCCAATCTTCCCTGTGACTTGGACATTGTTATGCTGACAGCGCATCCATTTCCCTTCCTGATCTTGGATAATGTTACAAAGCCCTCTTCCATCAAGTGACTTCCTGTGCAATGCGCCCGAAGCCAGGGTTTCTCCTGTTGGCTGCAGAGGGTGAGGAGGTGCAAGCAGTGTAGGAGTTCATCCCCACCAGAGGTGCTAGTGTGCTCTTGGCACCACCTCATCCACACACTCCTTCTTTCTTCACTCTTTTACATGTGAAGGTAGTTCTGTGTTCTGTAAAGACGGACTCTGTTCCATTCATCTCGTCAGCACCACAGCCTCTTGTATCTAGAAAGTCTCAAAAGGTGGGTTATCATCTACCTCATTTCTTTAGGAGCCCCATCGAAGGATTTGTTATTTCGAAATTTTTTCCATATGAGTCTTGGCTATTTTTTGTTGGAGTTATACCAAGGTACCTTATTTTTGGCTCTGATTCTTAAATTGGTTGACTTTTTTTTTTGGACGGTGTCTCGCTCTGTCACCAGCCTGGAGTGCTGTGGCGCGATCTCAGCTCACTGCAACCTCCAACTCCCTGGTTCAAACAATCCTTCTACCTCAGCCTCCTGAGTAGATGGGACTACAGGCGCCCACCACCACGCCCAGCTAATTTTTGTATTTTTAGTAGAAATGGGGTTTCACCATGTTGGCCAGGATGGTCTCAATCTCCTGACCTCGTGATCTTCCTGCTTCTGTCTCCCAAAGTGCTGGGATTACAGGGGAGAGCCACTGTGCCCAGCCAAATTAGTTGACTTTTTAATTGACAAATTACAAGCACATATAACAAGTATTTATGGCGTACAAAGTGATGCCTTTTTTTCTTTTTTTTCAGATGGAGTTTCACTCTCGTCACCCAGGTTGTAGTGTAATGGCATTATCTCGGCTGCCTGCAACCTCCACCTCCCAGTTCAAGCAATTCGCCTGTCTCAGCCTCCTGAGTAGCTGGGATTACAGGTGCCTGCCACTGTGCCTAGCTAATTTTTGTATTTTTAGTAGAGACAGAGTTTCACCATGTTGGCCATGCTGGTCTCAAACTCCTGACTTCAGATGATCCACCCGCCTCAGCCTCCCAAAGTGCCGGGATTACAGGTGTGAGGTACCGCACCTGGACTGATTTTTTATTTATTTATTTATTTATTTATTTATTTATTTATTTATTTATTT
>NW_022321571.1:0-1439 GCF_002776525.5 Piliocolobus tephrosceles | reverse complement strand
AAATAAATAAATAAATAAATAAATAAATAAATAAATAAATAAATAAATAAATAAAAAATCAGTCCAGGTGCGGTACCTCACACCTGTAATCCCGGCACTTTGGGAGGCTGAGGCGGGTGGATCATCTGAAGTCAGGAGTTTGAGACCAGCATGGCCAACATGGTGAAACTCTGTCTCTACTAAAAATACAAAAATTAGCTAGGCACAGTGGCAGGCACCTGTAATCCCAGCTACTCAGGAGGCTGAGACAGGCGAATTGCTTGAACTGGGAGGTGGAGGTTGCAGGCAGCCGAGATAATGCCATTACACTACAACCTGGGTGACGAGAGTGAAACTCCATCTGAAAAAAAAGAAAAAAAGGCATCACTTTGTACGCCATAAATACTTGTTATATGTGCTTGTAATTTGTCAATTAAAAAGTCAACTAATTTGGCTGGGCACAGTGGCTCTCCCCTGTAATCCCAGCACTTTGGGAGACAGAAGCAGGAAGATCACGAGGTCAGGAGATTGAGACCATCCTGGCCAACATGGTGAAACCCCATTTCTACTAAAAATACAAAAATTAGCTGGGCGTGGTGGTGGGCGCCTGTAGTCCCATCTACTCAGGAGGCTGAGGTAGAAGGATTGTTTGAACCAGGGAGTTGGAGGTTGCAGTGAGCTGAGATCGCGCCACAGCACTCCAGGCTGGTGACAGAGCGAGACACCGTCCAAAAAAAAAAGTCAACCAATTTAAGAATCAGAGCCAAAAATAAGGTACCTTGGTATAACTCCAACAAAAAATAGCCAAGACTCATATGGAAAAAATTTCGAAATAACAAATCCTTCGATGGGGCTCCTAAAGAAATGAGGTAGATGATAACCCACCTTTTGAGACTTTCTAGATACAAGAGGCTGTGGTGCTGACGAGATGAATGGAACAGAGTCCGTCTTTACAGAACACAGAACTACCTTCACATGTAAAAGAGTGAAGAAAGAAGGAGTGTGTGGATGAGGTGGTGCCAAGAGCACACTAGCACCTCTGGTGGGGATGAACTCCTACACTGCTTGCACCTCCTCACCCTCTGCAGCCAACAGGAGAAACCCTGGCTTCGGGCGCATTGCACAGGAAGTCACTTGATGGAAGAGGGCTTTGTAACATTATCCAAGATCAGGAAGGGAAATGGATGCGCTGTCAGCATAACAATGTCCAAGTCACAGGGAAGATTGGAATTTGTGTACAGACCTAATTAAGCTTTTAGTGGGAATCTAAGCCTTGCAGTGAAAGGTGGCTGTGATTGCTTTTAGATATTTTGTGGGGTGGGGGAAAGAAAAGAAAGAAGGAAGGAAAGAAAGAAGAAAGAAGGAAAGAAAGAATAAAGAAAGAGAGAGAGAGAGAAAGAAAGAGAGAGAGAGAGAAAGAAAGAAAGAAAGAAAGAAAGAAAGAAAGAAAGAAAGAAAGA
>NW_022321570.1:0-1439 GCF_002776525.5 Piliocolobus tephrosceles | reverse complement strand
TCTTTCTTTCTTTCTTTCTTTCTTTCTTTCTTTCTTTCTTTCTTTCTCTCTCTCTCTCTTTCTTTCTCTCTCTCTCTCTTTCTTTATTCTTTCTTTCCTTCTTTCTTCTTTCTTTCCTTCCTTCTTTCTTTTCTTTCCCCCACCCCACAAAATATCTAAAAGCAATCACAGCCACCTTTCACTGCAAGGCTTAGATTCCCACTAAAAGCTTAATTAGGTCTGTACACAAATTCCAATCTTCCCTGTGACTTGGACATTGTTATGCTGACAGCGCATCCATTTCCCTTCCTGATCTTGGATAATGTTACAAAGCCCTCTTCCATCAAGTGACTTCCTGTGCAATGCGCCCGAAGCCAGGGTTTCTCCTGTTGGCTGCAGAGGGTGAGGAGGTGCAAGCAGTGTAGGAGTTCATCCCCACCAGAGGTGCTAGTGTGCTCTTGGCACCACCTCATCCACACACTCCTTCTTTCTTCACTCTTTTACATGTGAAGGTAGTTCTGTGTTCTGTAAAGACGGACTCTGTTCCATTCATCTCGTCAGCACCACAGCCTCTTGTATCTAGAAAGTCTCAAAAGGTGGGTTATCATCTACCTCATTTCTTTAGGAGCCCCATCGAAGGATTTGTTATTTCGAAATTTTTTCCATATGAGTCTTGGCTATTTTTTGTTGGAGTTATACCAAGGTACCTTATTTTTGGCTCTGATTCTTAAATTGGTTGACTTTTTTTTTTGGACGGTGTCTCGCTCTGTCACCAGCCTGGAGTGCTGTGGCGCGATCTCAGCTCACTGCAACCTCCAACTCCCTGGTTCAAACAATCCTTCTACCTCAGCCTCCTGAGTAGATGGGACTACAGGCGCCCACCACCACGCCCAGCTAATTTTTGTATTTTTAGTAGAAATGGGGTTTCACCATGTTGGCCAGGATGGTCTCAATCTCCTGACCTCGTGATCTTCCTGCTTCTGTCTCCCAAAGTGCTGGGATTACAGGGGAGAGCCACTGTGCCCAGCCAAATTAGTTGACTTTTTAATTGACAAATTACAAGCACATATAACAAGTATTTATGGCGTACAAAGTGATGCCTTTTTTTCTTTTTTTTCAGATGGAGTTTCACTCTCGTCACCCAGGTTGTAGTGTAATGGCATTATCTCGGCTGCCTGCAACCTCCACCTCCCAGTTCAAGCAATTCGCCTGTCTCAGCCTCCTGAGTAGCTGGGATTACAGGTGCCTGCCACTGTGCCTAGCTAATTTTTGTATTTTTAGTAGAGACAGAGTTTCACCATGTTGGCCATGCTGGTCTCAAACTCCTGACTTCAGATGATCCACCCGCCTCAGCCTCCCAAAGTGCCGGGATTACAGGTGTGAGGTACCGCACCTGGACTGATTTTTTATTTATTTATTTATTTATTTATTTATTTATTTATTTATTTATTTATTTATTT
>NW_022321569.1:0-5590 GCF_002776525.5 Piliocolobus tephrosceles | reverse complement strand
GGGGGGTGGTTTCGATTGAGCAAGCAGGGGGTACGTGACTGGGGGCTGCAAGCACTGGTAATCAGAACAGAACAGAACAGGACAGGGACTTCCACAACGCTTGTCCATACAACGTCCGGAATCTACAGATAACATAACCGGTTAGGTCAGGGGTCGATCTTTAACCAGGCTCAGGGTGCCGTCCGGGCTGTCTGCCTGTGGATTTCATTTCTGCCTTTTAGTCTTTTCATCCCCCCCGTCTCTGGTACCTTTAAGAGCCAATCTTGGGTCTTAGATGTCTGACTCTGCTGTTATGACGGGCTGGTACTGGGCTCTAAGGACCATTAGTTGGACAGTGTGGATTTTACAGGACCCATAGGGACAACCGACATTCTGTTCGACCCAAGAATTTTTACAATAGGTGATTTGTTGGTCAAAGAGAAAACAGATAGCGGGGGTGACCTTTCCCAGTTGTGCAGCAAAATCAGAGAAATTTAGATAGATGGCCGTTTGACACCCTGCAGGGTGGCAGTCAGCCGTTGCCAAGACCTGGCTCTCTTTTTGTGTCTGGGCATGGTCGGTCCAATTCTCAGTTAAGTAAAAACGCCAAGCAAACGGGGATGAGGCCCCCTGTGATTGGGTCTCCCAGATAAAGGCCTGTACAAGCAAAAGTGTTGTGAGGGAAAGGGATATCATATTTACAGTTTAGGTTGTTGACGGCGCAAGGTGAGTTTTAAAGGATTGTCTTTAGTCCGGTCGATCATCCAAGCCGCTGGCGGTCTGACGAGGTCTGAGACTGGATCCACTGGTTTGGCGTGTGTGTAATGGATCCAGGCAGCGATTCCTTCCACCTTGAGTGCGATTGGTGTTGTCAAGATTATATGGAACGGTCCTTTCCACCTCGGCTCTAAGGTCTCTTGCCGATGGCATTTGATGAGAACCCAATCTCCTGGCTGGAACTGGTGTGGTTCAGGTGGAGGTCCTGTTTTGTACAGTTCTCTTAGGTTAGGCCAGACCTCCTCATGAATTTTCTGTAGGGCTTGTAGGGAGAATAAGAGTTTAAGACTATTATCGGCTTCGGCTTGGATGAGATTGTCTTTCAGGCCAGGGATGATAGGGGGAGGCCGACCATACATAATTTCATAAGGGGTAAGTCCTAATTTGTAAGGGGAGTTACGCACTATGAACAGAAAGTAGGGGAGAAGGAATACCCAGTTAGCGCCAGTCTCCATGGTCAATTTAGTTAGGGTCTCTTTTAATGTTCTATTCATTCTTTCTACCTGCCCTGAGCTCTGGGGGCGGTATGCACAATGTAATTTCCAATCAGCCCCGAGAATGGAAGCCAGTTCCTGACTTACCTTAGCGACAGAGGCAGGCCCATTGTCTGATCCTATCATAACTGGGAATCCATACCTGGGCAAGATTTCTTCTAGGATTTTTTTCGCCACAACCTGAGCAGTCTCTCTCTTTGTGGGGAAAGCTTCCGTCCATCCTGAAAAGGTATCTACAAAGACTAGCAAGTATTTATATCCATATTTTCCTGGTTTTATTTCTGTGAAGTCAACTTCCCAATAGGCCCCAGGTCTGTCTCCTCTCTGCCTTTTTCCACTGCTTTGGGGCTGGTTACCTCCCTTATTGAGTTGGCAAACTGCACAGTTTTTGACTACTTGATCAGCCTTTCTGGAGGCGTCTTTAATTTTTAGTTTAGAGCGTCTTATTAAGTCCAGTATTTGCCGCGAGCCTAAATGGGTGCTCCGATGGATTTGTTCTAACACTCGTTGTCCTAATTTTTCTGGGAGTATGATGTTATTTTCAGAGTCTTTCCACCAATTATTAAGGATTTGGGCCATGGGAAGTTTGTCTATCCACTGAAGGTCACTCTCTGAGTATTCTGGATTTGGGGGTAACTCTTTGGGCCCCGGGTCAGGTAGTTGTAGGGCTAGCAGTTGTGTGAGAGTTTTAGCCACATTTTTAGCAGTCTGATCGGCCAAGTTATTTCCTCGGGAGACTGAGTCAGTAGCCTTTTGGTGTCCTGGGCAGTGGACTATTGCTAGCTTTCTGGGTCCCCAAAGGGCTGCTAGTAAGGCTAGGATTTCTTCCTTATTTTTGATATTTTTTCCCTTCTGCCGTGAGGAGCCCCCTTTCTCTGTATATTGCCCCATGTATGTGGGCGGTAGCAAAAGCATACCGACTGTCAGTATATATTGTCAGTTTGTGGTCTCTTCCCATTTTTAGGGCTTGGGTTAAAGCCACTAATTCAGCTTTTTGAGCTGATGTCCCCAGGGGCAAAGGCTCTGCCCAAACTATTTCGGTTTCTGAAGTTACCGCCGCCCCTGCGTACCTTTGTCCTTGGTAGACGAAACTCCTCCCATCGGTGAACCAGATGAGGTCAGCATCAGGCAGTGGGTGGTCTTGCAGGTCTTCCCTGACTCCATGCACCTGGGCCAATATCTCGGAGCAGTCATGGAACGGGGTTTCTAAGTCCGGATTTGGCAGTAGTGACGCAGGGTTCAGGGTCGTTGGGGGCAGGAAGGTTATCCTGAGGGGGTTTAGCAGTAGCCCCTGGTAGTGGGTGAGCCGGGCATTGCTAATCCATCGATCAGGCGGCTGTCTGAGAACGCCTTCGATGGCATGTGGAGTAGTGACCCATAGTTCCTGGCCCATGATCAGTTTATCAGCATCTTGCACCATCAAAGAGGTTGCTGTGATTATTTGGAGGCAGGGAGGCCATCCTGCGGCTACTGGGTCCAATTCTTTTGACAGATAGGCAACTGGCCTCCGCCAGGGGCCTAAATACTGAGTTAATACCGCTTTGGCAATGCCCCTGCTTTCGTCCACGTATAAGTGGAAGGGCTTGGAGACATCAGGGAGTCCCAGCACAGGGGCTGATAACAGAGCGGTTTTGATCTGTTGGAAGGCCAACTCAGCCTCTTCCATCCAATTGAAGGGCTGCTGTTCCTTTGTTGCCTGGTATAGGGGCTTGGCTAGCTCTGCAAACCCGGGTATCCATAACCTACAGAACCCCGCCAACCCCAGGAATTCTCTTACTTGTCACGTTAATTGGGGTCTAGGGATACGTAGGACTGTCTCTTTCCGGGTACTGGTTAACCAACGTTGCCCCCCTTTTAACAGGTATCCCAGATAGGTTACCTCTGATTTGCAGATTTGAGCCTTTTTTGCTGAGGCCTGGTAGCCTAGCTTCCCCAAAGTCTTTAGGAGGTCTTCGGTTCCTTGAACACAGGCTTCCAGGGATTTGGCCGCTACTAAAAGATCATCAACATACTGCAAAAGAGTTATTTCAGGGTGTTGCCGTCGGTACTCACCCAGATCTTCATGGAGGGCTTCGTCGAACAGGGTTGGCGAGTTCTTGAATCCCTGTGGCAATCTGGTCCGTGTTAGCTGGCCATTTATACCCCTCTCGGGGTCTGTCCATTCAAATGCAAAAAGCTCTTGACTTTTGGGAGCCAAGGGTAGGCTGAAAAAAGTATCTTTTAAATCAAGGACAGTATACCACTGTTTTTCAGGGTTCAAAGTACTTAAGAGGGTATATGGGTTGGGTACGGTGGGGTGTATGTCCATGACTCTTTTGTTGACTTCTCTCAAATCTTGCACCGGCCTATAGTCTTTACTATTAGGTTTACGGACAGGCAACAACGGAGTGTTCCACGGCGAATGACAGGCGCGCAGAACTCCTTGATCTAAGAGCCGGTGGATGTGGGGCGTAATTCCCTCTAAATCTTCTAATTTTTGGAGTTTTTTTCTTAATGTCTGGGGCTGCCTGGTTTACAAAGGACATAACAACAGCCGCTTGGTTCTCGGGGGCCTCTGGGTCCATTGGGGTAAACTGCGTAAAGGCTTCCATTAACCTTTCTAAATAAACAGCTGGGCTTTCTGTCTTTCCCTGCAGTACAGAGTATACTTTGGCCAAATTAGTGGGCTTATGAGCAGCAGCCCGGAGACCCGCCATTAGAGTCTGGTGATAAACAAGTAGCCTTCCGCTACCTTCTGCTGTGTTGTAATCCCATTTGGGTCTGGTCAGAGGGAAGGCTGCATTGATGAGGTCAGGGTTGGCTGTCAGCTGGCCATCGTCTCCAGGAACCAGTTTGCAGGCCTCAACCTGTATTCTTTCCCGCTCCTCCATTGTGAACAGTATCCGGAGGAGCTGCTGACAATCATCCCAAGTGGGCTGGTGGGTGAACATGACACTGTCTAGAAGGGCCATTAAGCCTTTGGGGTTATCTGAGAACGGGGCATTCTGGGTTTTCCAATTGTATAAATTGCTGGTGGAAAATGGCCAATACTGGAGCCTAGGGTTGCCCGTATCATCGGGGGTCCTATTTCCCTCAGGGGGAGTGCCACAGTGGAATCGGGGGGCCGCGGGACTGTCTCGCGTTGGGCGCGTCCACGCGTTCGTCCCGCTGGTCCCCCGGAACTATTTTCGTTTTCGATTGCCACTGGCGCGGCCGCTGCCTCCCGTTCCTCGTGTCCCCCGGGGAGGGCCGCTGGTGGGGCCTGAGGTTGAGGACCGGGATGAGGGAGATAGGGTGGGAGTTCTAAGGTTAGAGGGTCCTGACTATCAGACAACACAGGGTGGAGGGGTGCGGATGGTGTTCTTGGCTTGTGAGAGTTTTCCACTGGTCGTGTGACCAGTGCTTTACATGGCTCCGGGGCCAGTACGAAAGGAGTTAGCCAGGGTGGCGGGTTTTCCACAAGGTCTTGCCATATCAAGATGTAGGGGATCTGATCAGGATGCCCCGAACGTCCTGGTAGGAAAATTTTAGTTTTTACCTTAGTGATAATAGGGAGGCAAAATGTTCCCTCGGGAGGCCACCCTACGTCGAAAGTGGGCCACTCTGAGCAGCAGAAGGTTATCAATTTTCCTTTCTTTAGCTCTACACTAAGGTCATAGCCCCTAGCTTTGACATCTTTAAAGTTATTTACAAGGAGAGAGAGTGGCGTACTCTGGGCGCCGCCCATTTCAGGAACCCCTGGAGGTAGAGAAAGGGATACAGAGAAATATCAGTAACAGAATTTGAAGTAACTTTTGTCTCGTCCAGCGGCTCCTGAAAAGTGAAAGTGAGTTCTAAACAAGTAACAGTCTACAACAGCAACAACAGACAACAGTTCCGCAAGCACGTTTCGGGTTTAGTTCCCGATCAGAGTCAGACGGGCCAACAGAATACAGAGGCCCCAGATGGGCACTGGAGGACGTCTCCTACCGGTCCCTGGTGGCTGTCTTATAGTGCGTCCACCAAGACTATGCCAACCTCAGTACAGATCCCGCGGGATTCCTCAGAGAGACAAAGATGAACAGAGACAAAGCCGGCTTACTTACTGATTAGTGATGACCCATTGACCTGGAGTCTGGTGGGCTCAGGGCGGAATCCCGGGAGAGCCCCCAAATGTTGTGCCCTGAGTTCCGAGACCCCCCTCAAAGACGACCACCAGAAACTGAAGTCAAAGCCAAGCGGCCAGGATCACTTTATTGCAGGTTCGAACCCGGACCTCTCTCCGTACAGGCATAGTCAGGAGGGCAAGAGAGAGGTCCCGAGTACAGCTCAAGCCTACTTTTTATAGTAAGGCACAAACAGGTTACAGAAGATTAGGGCAT
>NW_022321568.1:0-5590 GCF_002776525.5 Piliocolobus tephrosceles | reverse complement strand
ATGCCCTAATCTTCTGTAACCTGTTTGTGCCTTACTATAAAAAGTAGGCTTGAGCTGTACTCGGGACCTCTCTCTTGCCCTCCTGACTATGCCTGTACGGAGAGAGGTCCGGGTTCGAACCTGCAATAAAGTGATCCTGGCCGCTTGGCTTTGACTTCAGTTTCTGGTGGTCGTCTTTGAGGGGGGTCTCGGAACTCAGGGCACAACATTTGGGGGCTCTCCCGGGATTCCGCCCTGAGCCCACCAGACTCCAGGTCAATGGGTCATCACTAATCAGTAAGTAAGCCGGCTTTGTCTCTGTTCATCTTTGTCTCTCTGAGGAATCCCGCGGGATCTGTACTGAGGTTGGCATAGTCTTGGTGGACGCACTATAAGACAGCCACCAGGGACCGGTAGGAGACGTCCTCCAGTGCCCATCTGGGGCCTCTGTATTCTGTTGGCCCGTCTGACTCTGATCGGGAACTAAACCCGAAACGTGCTTGCGGAACTGTTGTCTGTTGTTGCTGTTGTAGACTGTTACTTGTTTAGAACTCACTTTCACTTTTCAGGAGCCGCTGGACGAGACAAAAGTTACTTCAAATTCTGTTACTGATATTTCTCTGTATCCCTTTCTCTACCTCCAGGGGTTCCTGAAATGGGCGGCGCCCAGAGTACGCCACTCTCTCTCCTTGTAAATAACTTTAAAGATGTCAAAGCTAGGGGCTATGACCTTAGTGTAGAGCTAAAGAAAGGAAAATTGATAACCTTCTGCTGCTCAGAGTGGCCCACTTTCGACGTAGGGTGGCCTCCCGAGGGAACATTTTGCCTCCCTATTATCACTAAGGTAAAAACTAAAATTTTCCTACCAGGACGTTCGGGGCATCCTGATCAGATCCCCTACATCTTGATATGGCAAGACCTTGTGGAAAACCCGCCACCCTGGCTAACTCCTTTCGTACTGGCCCCGGAGCCATGTAAAGCACTGGTCACACGACCAGTGGAAAACTCTCACAAGCCAAGAACACCATCCGCACCCCTCCACCCTGTGTTGTCTGATAGTCAGGACCCTCTAACCTTAGAACTCCCACCCTATCTCCCTCATCCCGGTCCTCAACCTCAGGCCCCACCAGCGGCCCTCCCCGGGGGACACGAGGAACGGGAGGCAGCGGCCGCGCCAGTGGCAATCGAAAACGAAAATAGTTCCGGGGGACCAGCGGGACGAACGCGTGGACGCGCCCAACGCGAGACAGTCCCGCGGCCCCCCGATTCCACTGTGGCACTCCCCCTGAGGGAAATAGGACCCCCGATGATACGGGCAACCCTAGGCTCCAGTATTGGCCATTTTCCACCAGCAATTTATACAATTGGAAAACCCAGAATGCCCCGTTCTCAGATAACCCCAAAGGCTTAATGGCCCTTCTAGACAGTGTCATGTTCACCCACCAGCCCACTTGGGATGATTGTCAGCAGCTCCTCCGGATACTGTTCACAATGGAGGAGCGGGAAAGAATACAGGTTGAGGCCTGCAAACTGGTTCCTGGAGACGATGGCCAGCTGACAGCCAACCCTGACCTCATCAATGCAGCCTTCCCTCTGACCAGACCCAAATGGGATTACAACACAGCAGAAGGTAGCGGAAGGCTACTTGTTTATCACCAGACTCTAATGGCGGGTCTCCGGGCTGCTGCTCATAAGCCCACTAATTTGGCCAAAGTATACTCTGTACTGCAGGGAAAGACAGAAAGCCCAGCTGTTTATTTAGAAAGGTTAATGGAAGCCTTTACGCAGTTTACCCCAATGGACCCAGAGGCCCCCGAGAACCAAGCGGCTGTTGTTATGTCCTTTGTAAACCAGGCAGCCCCAGACATTAAGAAAAAAACTCCAAAAATTAGAAGATTTAGAGGGAATTACGCCCCACATCCACCGGCTCTTAGATCAAGGAGTTCTGCGCGCCTGTCATTCGCCGTGGAACACTCCGTTGTTGCCTGTCCGTAAACCTAATAGTAAAGACTATAGGCCGGTGCAAGATTTGAGAGAAGTCAACAAAAGAGTCATGGACATACACCCCACCGTACCCAACCCATATACCCTCTTAAGTACTTTGAACCCTGAAAAACAGTGGTATACTGTCCTTGATTTAAAAGATACTTTTTTCAGCCTACCCTTGGCTCCCAAAAGTCAAGAGCTTTTTGCATTTGAATGGACAGACCCCGAGAGGGGTATAAATGGCCAGCTAACACGGACCAGATTGCCACAGGGATTCAAGAACTCGCCAACCCTGTTCGACGAAGCCCTCCATGAAGATCTGGGTGAGTACCGACGGCAACACCCTGAAATAACTCTTTTGCAGTATGTTGATGATCTTTTAGTAGCGGCCAAATCCCTGGAAGCCTGTGTTCAAGGAACCGAAGACCTCCTAAAGACTTTGGGGAAGCTAGGCTACCAGGCCTCAGCAAAAAAGGCTCAAATCTGCAAATCAGAGGTAACCTATCTGGGATACCTGTTAAAAGGGGGGCAACGTTGGTTAACCAGTACCCGGAAAGAGACAGTCCTACGTATCCCTAGACCCCAATTAACGTGACAAGTAAGAGAATTCCTGGGGTTGGCGGGGTTCTGTAGGTTATGGATACCCGGGTTTGCAGAGCTAGCCAAGCCCCTATACCAGGCAACAAAGGAACAGCAGCCCTTCAATTGGATGGAAGAGGCTGAGTTGGCCTTCCAACAGATCAAAACCGCTCTGTTATCAGCCCCTGTGCTGGGACTCCCTGATGTCTCCAAGCCCTTCCACTTATACGTGGACGAAAGCAGGGGCATTGCCAAAGCGGTATTAACTCAGTATTTAGGCCCCTGGCGGAGGCCAGTTGCCTATCTGTCAAAAGAATTGGACCCAGTAGCCGCAGGATGGCCTCCCTGCCTCCAAATAATCACAGCAACCTCTTTGATGGTGCAAGATGCTGATAAACTGATCATGGGCCAGGAACTATGGGTCACTACTCCACATGCCATCGAAGGCGTTCTCAGACAGCCGCCTGATCGATGGATTAGCAATGCCCGGCTCACCCACTACCAGGGGCTACTGCTAAACCCCCTCAGGATAACCTTCCTGCCCCCAACGACCCTGAACCCTGCGTCACTACTGCCAAATCCGGACTTAGAAACCCCGTTCCATGACTGCTCCGAGATATTGGCCCAGGTGCATGGAGTCAGGGAAGACCTGCAAGACCACCCACTGCCTGATGCTGACCTCATCTGGTTCACCGATGGGAGGAGTTTCGTCTACCAAGGACAAAGGTACGCAGGGGCGGCGGTAACTTCAGAAACCGAAATAGTTTGGGCAGAGCCTTTGCCCCTGGGGACATCAGCTCAAAAAGCTGAATTAGTGGCTTTAACCCAAGCCCTAAAAATGGGAAGAGACCACAAACTGACAATATATACTGACAGTCGGTATGCTTTTGCTACCGCCCACATACATGGGGCAATATACAGAGAAAGGGGGCTCCTCACGGCAGAAGGGAAAAAATATCAAAAATAAGGAAGAAATCCTAGCCTTACTAGCAGCCCTTTGGGGACCCAGAAAGCTAGCAATAGTCCACTGCCCAGGACACCAAAAGGCTACTGACTCAGTCTCCCGAGGAAATAACTTGGCCGATCAGACTGCTAAAAATGTGGCTAAAACTCTCACACAACTGCTAGCCCTACAACTACCTGACCCGGGGCCCAAAGAGTTACCCCCAAATCCAGAATACTCAGAGAGTGACCTTCAGTGGATAGACAAACTTCCCATGGCCCAAATCCTTAATAATTGGTGGAAAGACTCTGAAAATAACATCATACTCCCAGAAAAATTAGGACAACGAGTGTTAGAACAAATCCATCGGAGCACCCATTTAGGCTCGCGGCAAATACTGGACTTAATAAGACGCTCTAAACTAAAAATTAAAGACGCCTCCAGAAAGGCTGATCAAGTAGTCAAAAACTGTGCAGTTTGCCAACTCAATAAGGGAGGTAACCAGCCCCAAAGCAGTGGAAAAAGGCAGAGAGGAGACAGACCTGGGGCCTATTGGGAAGTTGACTTCACAGAAATAAAACCAGGAAAATATGGATATAAATACTTGCTAGTCTTTGTAGATACCTTTTCAGGATGGACGGAAGCTTTCCCCACAAAGAGAGAGACTGCTCAGGTTGTGGCGAAAAAAATCCTAGAAGAAATCTTGCCCAGGTATGGATTCCCAGTTATGATAGGATCAGACAATGGGCCTGCCTCTGTCGCTAAGGTAAGTCAGGAACTGGCTTCCATTCTCGGGGCTGATTGGAAATTACATTGTGCATACCGCCCCCAGAGCTCAGGGCAGGTAGAAAGAATGAATAGAACATTAAAAGAGACCCTAACTAAATTGACCATGGAGACTGGCGCTAACTGGGTATTCCTTCTCCCCTACTTTCTGTTCATAGTGCGTAACTCCCCTTACAAATTAGGACTTACCCCTTATGAAATTATGTATGGTCGGCCTCCCCCTATCATCCCTGGCCTGAAAGACAATCTCATCCAAGCCGAAGCCGATAATAGTCTTAAACTCTTATTCTCCCTACAAGCCCTACAGAAAATTCATGAGGAGGTCTGGCCTAACCTAAGAGAACTGTACAAAACAGGACCTCCACCTGAACCACACCAGTTCCAGCCAGGAGATTGGGTTCTCATCAAATGCCATCGGCAAGAGACCTTAGAGCCGAGGTGGAAAGGACCGTTCCATATAATCTTGACAACACCAATCGCACTCAAGGTGGAAGGAATCGCTGCCTGGATCCATTACACACACGCCAAACCAGTGGATCCAGTCTCAGACCTCGTCAGACCGCCAGCGGCTTGGATGATCGACCGGACTAAAGACAATCCTTTAAAACTCACCTTGCGCCGTCAACAACCTAAACTGTAAATATGATATCCCTTTCCCTCACAACACTTTTGCTTGTACAGGCCTTTATCTGGGAGACCCAATCACAGGGGGCCTCATCCCCGTTTGCTTGGCGTTTTTACTTAACTGAGAATTGGACCGACCATGCCCAGACACAAAAAGAGAGCCAGGTCTTGGCAACGGCTGACTGCCACCCTGCAGGGTGTCAAACGGCCATCTATCTAAATTTCTCTGATTTTGCTGCACAACTGGGAAAGGTCACCCCCGCTATCTGTTTTCTCTTTGACCAACAAATCACCTATTGTAAAAATTCTTGGGTCGAACAGAATGTCGGTTGTCCCTATGGGTCCTGTAAAATCCACACTGTCCAACTAATGGTCCTTAGAGCCCAGTACCAGCCCGTCATAACAGCAGAGTCAGACATCTAAGACCCAAGATTGGCTCTTAAAGGTACCAGAGACGGGGGGGATGAAAAGACTAAAAGGCAGAAATGAAATCCACAGGCAGACAGCCCGGACGGCACCCTGAGCCTGGTTAAAGATCGACCCCTGACCTAACCGGTTATGTTATCTGTAGATTCCGGACGTTGTATGGACAAGCGTTGTGGAAGTCCCTGTCCTGTTCTGTTCTGTTCTGATTACCAGTGCTTGCAGCCCCCAGTCACGTACCCCCTGCTTGCTCAATCGAAACCACCCCCC